>NC_068989.1:83419659-83420609 GCF_001194135.2 Octopus bimaculoides
TGTTTTGTATTTATATATGCATACTGTTTTACTCTTACTTGTTTCAGTCATTTGACAGCGGCCATGCTGGAGAGCCGCCTTTAGTCGAGCAAATTCGACCCCGGGGCTTATTCTTTGTAAGCCTGGTACTTATTCTATCGGACTCTTTTTTGCCGAACCGCTAAGTGACGGGTAAAAGGGTATGTATGTATGTATGTATGTAGGAATGAGTGAACAAACGAAGGAAAGAGGCAGTCAACACGTTTGGTAAGTGTACGTTTATGTATTTAATAACAGTTTGCTTCGTCTTCATGCAACTATATAGGCTCGTCGCACGAACGTAGCTCCTCAGACTTCTGTAACCGAATGCGTGAATATATATGTGTGTGTATATATCTGTGTGAGTCTGTATATATCTGTGTGAGTCTGTATATGTGTGCGTGTGTGTGTGTGTGTGTGTGTGTGTGTGTGTGTGTGTGTGTGTGTGTATATGCATAGCAGGAGAGACAAAGAAAAACAGAAGGTGATTGATTGATTTATACGTAAACCTAATTCACGTAGCGATAAAATAAAATTTAATATACAGAATAAAAGAAACCTAATTCATCATGTTTATTACAATGTGATCGATATATCATAGTTATATGTTTAGGTTATGTAATTAACCCTTTATTTTTATCTTTTTTTTGTTCTGAATTTCCTGAATCCCTTCCTATAAAAGCCAATCTACTGTGTTCATGGCATCGATATTAAAGAGTAAACAGCGCTGCATTAGTCATTCGTAAATTGCTTACTTGCAGCCACTCATGGACGACATTTGCAGAAGACATCAACCGGCTTGTGATGTCGTTGATGACAACTGGAGCATTGAATGCAGTTTTACAAAGGGAATCTATATAGTGTAATATACATACAGATACTATATATATATATATATATATATATATATATATATATATATATATATATAT
>NC_068989.1:83420834-83421325 GCF_001194135.2 Octopus bimaculoides
ATATATATATATATATATATATATATATATATATATATATATATACATACAAACACACATATACATACACACACATTATGTATACATACATACACACATTTATATATATATATACACACATGATATACATATACACACACATTATACACACACACACATATTTAAATATATATATATACACACACATTATATATATACACACACACATTATATACACACACACACGCTCACACACACGCGCATATATGTCTGTATTTATGTGTGTCTCACAGCGTCTACAATGGCTGTCAGGCTTTCTTGACAGCGTAACGATTGTGTCCCAGAGAGCATAAAATGAACGTGTCCACTTTCACAGTCACACAAACACGGGCACACACTTCTTGTCGTTCTACATCTGTATTTTTTCCATTACTATTTTATATTTACATTCACCTACTCCTTCGTAAAAGTACTCTCTCTCTCTCTCTCTCTCTCTCTCTCTCTCTCTCTCT
>NC_068989.1:83421335-83426953 GCF_001194135.2 Octopus bimaculoides
CACACACACACACACACACACACACACACACACACACACACACACACACACACACAGCGACATACATGTACCTACAAAATTCACACACACTCAATATATATATGCTTGTACACTTGTATAACTATCCATATATATCATTCATTCTCTAACCTCAGCATCATTATCGTCTTCGTTATTACTAATATTATTATTATTATTATTAGGGCGGTTAGCTGGCAAAATCGTTAGCACGCTAGACAAAAAATGCCTGGTGGCATTTCGTCCGTCTTTACGGTCAGAGTTCGAATTTCGCCGAGGACGACTTTTCCTGTCATCCTTTCGGGGTTGATAAAAAAAAGTGTTCGATGTAAACGACTAGAACCCCGCCCCCCCCCAAAAAAAAACTTCATTTTGTACTTATTTCCTATTTCTCACTCTTTCCCTCTGCTCCCTTTGCAAAACTTAAGGAATATTTCTCAATTCTGCCCTTATATACGTATGTGTGTTGCACGGGGTCTATATCTTATCAGTCTTAGCATTCCTAGCTAACAGGCATATGCTTATATAACTATCAACACACACACACACACACACATACATACACACATACAGTCTGCATTTAGGAGGCTAGCTTTGAGAGTTGCATTCCCTCGCGTTCGGTAAAAATGTGTTTATTATGGTAGTTTGACTTTAGAGTCCCTTCTAAGCGTGAGGCGTTCATGTATAGTAATGCCCTTATATATATATATATATATATATATATATATATATATAGTATCGTAGTATCGAATAGCGACAACGAGTGCTCAGTACCGTATTCTATGGATAAATATTCATTATCTTACCAATGGTTTCATGTGGAAATGATTTCTACAATCTCCAAGTAATCTACTTAAGAATGCTGATAATCGCCACTGTTTTGGCTGGGTGCCTCCAAATTGTGGCAACTCCCATTCACAATGGAGGATTTTACCACCATTCTTAAGTGGGTCGCTTAAAGATTACTCTTTACTCTTTTACTTGTTTCAGTCATTTGACTGCGGCCATGCTGGCGCACTGCCTTTTAGTCGAGCAAATCGACCCCAGGACTTATTCTTTGTAAGCCTACTACTTATTCTATCGGTCTCTTTTTGCCGAACCGCTAAGTTACGGGGACGTAAAAACACCAGCCTCGGTTGTCAAGCGAAGTTGGGGGGACAAACACAGACACACTAACATATACACACATACATATATACATATATACGACGGGCTTCTTTCAGTTTCCGTCTACCAAATCCACTCACAAGGCTTTGGTCGGCCCGAGGCTAAAGTAGAAGACACTTGCCCAAGGTGTCACGCAGTTGGACTGAACCCAGAACCATGTGGTTGGTAAGCAAGCTACTTAGCACAAAACCACTCATGCGCCTATGATTATGGAAACCCTTTCCATATGATCTCTTGGTAGCATTGTTAACTCATAAATATAGTGTGTGCGCATTTCAAAGTGTTTCAGTTTTAAAGCTGCGGTCATGCTGGGGTATATATATACTTACACACACACACATACATATTTACATATATACTTGCACACACAAACATACATAAGCACATATACATCATGAACTTTCAAAAGGTTCTTCTCGGGGCCCATAAGCTCATAAGGCAGTTTTTCCCGAGTCTAACGCGCATATATATCCACACACGCACGCGCCTGTATGTATGTACGCATCTGTAATCGGAATACGAAATACGGTGTGTGTGTGTGTGTGTGTGTGTGTGTATGCACCATACGTAGCATCTTTAGTGACAACTGCAGAACAATGAACAATACTGCACCAACCACTGATGTTGCTGCACTATTAGCTGTTGTTGTTGTTGTTGTTATTATTATTCTCTCAGTTGCTGTGATGTTTGTTTCTGACAATGAGATTGTGTTAGTTCTTGTAACGGTCCATAAACATTAATAGTGAAGCAAACACGAAACGCTATAATTTATTCATATAAACACACGCAGGAATAGGAATCAAAGATATATTATTAAAAGCATTTCTACACTGAATATTAAATGCTGTGTGTAGGAGGAGTGGATAGTCCTTAGATCACATGATGAAGATAAACCAATCACGGTGCCGTGCACAGAAATCTGTGGATCAAACACCAAAATTATGAGGAACTCTATTGTAATGGAGGTGCAGGCTGGTTTTGCGTGGTAAGAAGTTTGGTTCTCAGCCACATGATTCTGGATTCAATCCCACTGCGCGGCACATTGGCTAAGAGCCTTCTACAACTTAAATATATACATATATGTATATAAGCATATGAATATGTGCTTATATGTATATGTGTGACGAAAGAACTCTGGCCGAAATAAGATTAAGATTAATGTAATATAAAGCTGAAGCAAATTAACACCAAATATACAGTGCGTGTGTTTTATTGGCTAAACTGGCAATATGACCATCCCCAAGTATAACAACATATATATATATATATATATACATACACACATATACATATAAGCACATATTCATATGCTTATATACATATATGTATATATTTAAGTTTATAAATGCCAATGCATGAAACTCGCGGCCCATAAGTCACTCTGTAGCTTCTGCGTATTATATATATATAAACGTATATTATACTCATGTTTTGAGTTCGATTTTATACGCATAAATGTGAGACGGAAAGCGACAATAACTGCATCTGTTACTAACGCGTCAGCAATGTTCATTTTTGTGGCTGTAATGTAGACATATACATTTCTACATAACACACACACACATATAATAATTATGCAAATACATTCCAAGAAACAACCCCCGTCTTTCAAGATGTTGCTTAAATACTTGATATTCAATAAAGTACTCAATACATATACATATGTAGAGTTTAATTATCTGTCTTTGAATATTGGACCTGCGACGGAATAAACCATTTGATGTTCCTCTTTGAACTCTTCCACTATTGCCCTGAGGTGAGTACAAAGAGAAACTTGAAAAACTTGATTCGATTGTAGGGCCAATATTCATAAATGCAAAAACGTGTGTATATCAACATGCATACATGCATAAATCAAACACAACCGTACGTATAGTATGTGTGTGTGCATATGTGCATGTGTGTGTGTGTGAGAGAGAGAGAGAGAGAAAGAGAGAGAGAAAGAGAGAGAGAGAGAGAGAGAGAGAGAGGACGCGAAGTATGGTATAGATCTCTACTGCGTAGTGCTCAGATACATGAGAAAATTCTAACAGATCAATAGAAACTTATGTTATTGAATACACCTACGACATCTCAGCTCTTTATTAGGTGTAAAGATGGTTACGGAATAAGTTCTGGTGCTTGAAACAACTGTCAAGATAAGACTATTACATAACTCTTCCCGTTGGCATTGTTTCTTTATTCTATAATCTGCATTTCTGTCATTTATTGTCCATGTAAATATACTATTAAGCCTACTGGTGTTCATCTGTTGTACTGCTTATATATGCAAGTCATGGGACTGAAACATAACACAATAACGGAATATATCTTCATTCAAACTGGTGCTACATAATAAAACAAACTAATATTGGTTGCTGAGTAGAAATACCAGGCCTTATCCCCGACCAACAATGAATGTCTGTTACAGTAAGAAATAATACCGAACGTCTTCCTACATTAACATTGAACTCCCATTTCAAAACCAAATCTACCATGTCCACTAGTCTACTTTATATATCATTATAATGTCATAACGTTTTTTTTTCTCTTCTCCAATGTGTGTGTGAGTGTGTGAGAGAGGGAGAGAGAATATAAGGCAATGAGCTCATAAAGAAGACAACACAGAAGGGAATAGTTTAAACAAATGTTATATTGGGGTAACGCTTAAAAAAAATCAAAGGAAAATGGTTCGACGTTTCGGACGCAAGTCTTTCATCAGGAGAAAAATAAAATAATGTATAAAGGTAGTGGGGAGATAATAAACGGAGGGAAAATGGTTGGAAAAAAATATGTGCGTCAGTACGTATATGCAGTCGTTTGTAATATGATGTAATGATCAACAAGTTTGCTTCGATGCTACGAGTTTCACGATTTGATCGGGCTCAGCGTGGCATGTTGGGCCAATATAAAAACGATAGCTTCAAGTCAGCCCAAGACATGTCATTGATATGGGAGAGAGAGGAACTATACGGAAACCCATCAGAATGATTGAACACTTAATTCAAAGGTCCAACCATATTACATGCTGTTTCAACAACGTGAAAATTACCTCAGGAGTATAGGTGTCTATGGAATACCCAACCACTTAAACGCTGAATCAAAAAACAGATAGTTCAAAATAAACGCTCATCGTTAAAAGCGACGAAGATCCTTTTATATTTATTTGCATACGTCCATGCACACATGCATTTGTAAGTAAGTACGAGTGCATATGCATGCAGTTATATGTACTGATACAGTTGCTGTTGGTGTTTAACCCAAGGTCAGCCTTGCTTAAGCAGTCTTGTGATTAAAGGCATTTCATTCATTGCAGTCAACAATTATCTCAGCGGTGCTATCCTCTGGACAACAAACAACTAAATCCATTTGAAAGAAAATTAAGTTGCGATCTGAAAAGAATCGGTCGCTATTTCCAGCAAGTGGAGTCGCAATGCAATGTCTCCTCCAACGGCTCATGTTCGCAACAGTATGTTTATGTGTGTGTATCTGCGCTCGTGTATATTGCATGTCAATGAGCGTATGTATATATGTGGGGTTTTTTAAGAGTATGCAGATATATAAATCATGCATATATGTTACTATGTACGTGTGTGTGTATATATATATATATATATATATACACACACACACACATATATATATATATATATATATATATATATGCACACACACAACACGCACATATATATATATACACACACACATAAATAAATAAATATATATATATGATATTCGTTAACTTGTTTCAGTGATTTAACTGCGGCCATGCTGAAGCATCACGTGTGTATAAATATATATCATATATATATAATGAAAGTATAGGCGAGCATGCTTGTGTGTAAGTACAACGCTGTACATGTAGCTATCTATCCATCCATCTATATGTGTGTGTGTGTGTGTGTGCATGATAAACATATATATAAGAGGGAATGTGTTTCTGTGTATATATTTCTATAGGAGTGTGCATGCGTGCTACGTGTGTACTTGATATGTCTCTGTATGTAGATATGTATGTATACATATACATATATATAATTCTCTCGTGTCAACCATTAGGCCGACATTCAAACTGCCTGTCTTAACTGATTAAGTCGCAGTGCTGGGAGACCGCCATTTGCGTCTGATACAACGAGACAGCCTGACAATCGAAACCAAAAGCACCCTGTAGTCTATGTATAGATATGTGTGTGTATATCCGTGTGTTCGAGTATGTCTGTGCATATGTGTGTGTCAGAATACATTCCCTTCCTTTGCTTGGCCTCTTCGCCTCCGCCCTCCGATGCCAATTATCCTTACCATCAACGCCACCAACACAGTCACCTTCATGCTATTTCAGCATGACTCTTCACTTACTCTACTTTCCTTCCTCAGGATTCATAAGATGCATTCGTACATACACACATACATACACTCGCGCGCACACACACACACACACACACACACACACACAC
>NC_068989.1:83427731-83428557 GCF_001194135.2 Octopus bimaculoides
TGTACACATACATACCCATATATATACACATACATACCCATATATACACATACCTATATATACACATACATACCTATATATACACATACATACCTATATATACACATACATACCTATATATACACATACATACCTATATATATATACACATGCATATACATATATGTATATATGCATGTGTATATACATATATGTACACATACAAACCTAAATATACACATACATACCTATATGTACACATACATACCTATATGTACACATACATACCTATATGTACACATACATACCTATATGTACACATACATACCCATATATACACATACATACCTATACATACACATACATACACATAGATATCTTATTTTATTCCTGTCCGTTTCCATTATATCCGCTGTATTGTTGTCCAGTGAAAGTGGACACCTTACATATCCTGAACACAGATATTGTATTACAGGCCTTAAATAAGAGAACGCTACGCCTCCAGGTATGGCCGACTTCATGGAACCTTACTATAACTACCAGTGGACTTTACACTGTTTCTCCTTCTGTTCTATTTTACTTCAATTCTTCTCTTTCTCCGACTTTTTCTTCTTCTTTCTGCTTAATCTTCTTCCCCTTCCTAAAAACCTGTAGATCTTATCCGCCATTTTGTTTCACTTCAGAATCACTTATATTTCCAGTCCAGCTTCCCTTCTTCTTCTCGTCTCATCCCAACCACCACCACCACCACCACCACCACCACCACCGCCGCCACACCTTCATGCAATACTCGTCTTCACACTCACCAGATTTCTGCGCCGTTCTTTGAATTGCGCATGCGTCTTTT
>NC_068989.1:83429025-83430270 GCF_001194135.2 Octopus bimaculoides
TATATATATATATATATATATATATATATATGCAGTTAGAAAGGAAATGCATATAAAATATACAGTATAAGAGATCATGTGCATAGTGACATGTACTCTTACTAACACTCTTTTAGTTTCGTTCTCCCCCTTTCTCTCCTTCACAAACACTCCCACTGACAAAGAGGCAAAGAAAAATGAATGATAATATAAACATATAGAAAAATAGCTTATATTGTATGAAGGAAACGTAGATGCACACAGCTACACATACACCTACGAACTCACACAGATACTGAGAAAGAAAGTAGAGAGAGAGAGATAAGCGAGAGAACATGCGATATACATGCACTGAGATCAAGATACTTAGTGTGAGAAACTCATATACGCACATTCACTTGAGCTATCGCACATATATATATATGCACTTTCACCGAAATGCGCACATATATACACATGCATTCACGCGTGTACACGCATAATTGTATACGAAAATACACTAAAGCATATATATATAGATACATACATAAATGCAATACAAACACAGCCTTATAGATGCATGCATACATAGATCCACGAACACATTTATACAGACAAATACACAACTGCACATTCCATTCACCAAAGAATGCTAAAATGTTCTGCACAAATATCTATGCAGAAATCAGTATAAACATACAGCAATGCATAGCCATGTACGTTTATACACATAAAATACACGCAAAAACATGCAACACGCGTAGACACTCATACACGTACAGAAAGGTATTTACACAGCGACACAAAATCACACACATACATGTATACACCTACGTAGCATTTTACTCACATACTCACATACACATGCCAACATAGAATTTACACTCATACACATGATTTACATACTTATACATTTACATACACACACAAACACACAGACAGGCGCGCGTTAACACACAAATATAGCCATAAGATGAAGAGCGGGAAGCAGTAACAAGATGGCGCCCATATATCGCTTTGCTAATCGAATCAGGAGTGAGGTGAAAGTAGAAGTGAAATATTGGCAACGAATTCTATTAGATTTGCACAGCACTCCATTCCGTTCTTTGGTACACTCAAATAGTTTAGGAACGAAGATGTGTGATAAAACGAACACAAGGAATAAATTAGAACGTGTGGTCAACGTACTTAGCGAAGACCTAGCTGACCATTATCTTCTAACCTTGCAAGCAATGTATGTAACTGATCTATCTGCATAGAGAGAGCGAGAGAGAGAGAGAGGGAGAG
>NC_068989.1:83430538-83434100 GCF_001194135.2 Octopus bimaculoides
GAGGGAGAGGGGGAGGGGAGAGAGACCTATTACACATTCGCATACGTGTGTGTTCTTTATGTAGTAGCCATAGTAGTATATTATATGTATATATCTATGTAATTACTTGTAGTAGTAGTAGTAGTAGTAGTAGTAGCTGTAGTAGTTGTAGTAGTAGTAGTAGTAGCTGTCGTAGTAGTAGTAATAGTAGTGTCGCTAGTCAAAATAAGGTGTGTGTGTGTGTGTGTGCGACTGCAGACCTCAAGTGCTAGAATTTATTAACATATCACGTTCAAACACTCGAAACCCTCACACCTAGTCGCTAAAATCAGATGTTACACCTGAAGAGCGTTTCAAGCAAGAAACGTCACAGTCATAGTAATATACCAACGACATTTTAATTTTTCTTTTTCTTTTTTTTTTCTTTTTTCTTGCTGCCATCCAATATTCCTGCTGAATTAATCTCAAATGTTTTCTACTATCAACCGTTTCTCTTTCGTTATTATTCTTTTCTTTTTTTTTTTGTTTTCTGCAGTCAACTATTTTTGTTCTGCTATTCTTAACATATCAATTATACATTGCTATGTGTACTTACAATCAATGATATGCCAGACTTACTCTGGGACCGAATTATCACGCGTTTAACTGATGAGCTGTTGGAGACGCTGTAGTATATATGTACATGCGTGTCTGTGTAGGAGTGTTCCCGTGTCTGTATGTACGTGTCCAAAGTGGAGAATGTAGATTAGCACACATTTCACAATCGAGTACTTTCTTTCATTTATACAACAATAATTGTGAGTGTGTATGTGCGTGACTTAGTAGTTAGGGTATTTGGATTACGGTTGTAAGGTCGTGCGTTCGATTCTCGGTGGCGTGTTGTGTCCTTGCGCAAAACACTTTATTTCACGTTGCTCCAAGCCACGCAGCTATTACAAATGAGGTGGACTTGTTATTCAAAGTGCCAACCTTGCCTCATTCTAACTCACGCTGAATCATCCCTGAGAACTACGCTAAAGGTAATTGTGTTTGTGGAGTGCTCAGCCATTTGCACCTTAATTTCACGAACAGACTGTTCCATTGACCGGATCAAGTAGAACACTCATCGTCGTAACCGACGGAGGGCTAGTGTATAATCGAATTGAACAAACTATGTGCTCAGAGATTAAAGATTGCTTAGAGACACGAGACACGGTATGAAATCTGCCTAACCACGTGCATCAATAGCAAGAAACTATTACCTCATTTTAAAATACAGTGTACATTACATCACACACACACACACACACACACACACACACATATATAATATAAATAATATAATATATGCATATATACATACATATATGTAAATACCTACATAGATATGTATATATACATGCATATAAGGGTACAGGACATAAAAAAACGTAGACAAAATGAGAAACGAGAACATAAAAAACAAAAACATAGAAAACGAAGTTTTTTTGAAGAACGAAAGAAACAAACAAACAGAGAAACGAGAAAGGCAACATAAAGAACATTCCCTTCATCAGTTGTCCCCTGTTTTATCTACTCCGCGTTTCGAAGAATCGGGGTGTATAGTTTAGGCGTTCACCTCATGAAACACATCTGCGTATGGTGACTATTTAAAAATTGAAAGGTGAGAAAGTTCCTTAGGGCGCCACTGTATCAATAATCCCAAAATCCACGAGACACATGTACAATATTTATAATTTTAAAAAACATCAAAAGAACAGAGGTTAGCAATATTCCTTTTGGAAGGAATTTGCTAATTCCATCCTTCAGTTTTTTAGTCTTTGATTGCGTGAAAGCAATAAACGTATAATAAAATGCTGTCCGAGTTGTTTTCATCGCATGAAACTACTACTAGCTCATAAAAATATGTACTGTGTTTATTAAATGATATATAGCTCTTGCCAGATGGAGTACTTTCTTGCTGATCTTACTTTCATGGAACAGTATACTATATGTATATTCTTCCATGTGATCGGCTTGAAAAATTGTTAAGATATTAAGGTATTTTTCTTAACATGAAACCAATGGTAGCCTTAACGCACAAATACAGAAATTCTATCCATCAATGAGGTGTTGAGCACTCATTCATGTCGTTCAACATTTACGTGTGTGTGTGCGCGCACATAGAGAGTTTTGTGTTTGTCCACCGCACGACATCTGCTGCTGACTTGGTTACGGTTACCAAAAACTTTGCCGTTCGGTAACAGACGCCGATAGAATAAGTACTAGGCTTAAAAATATGCACAGTGGAGTAGGATGCGATTTGCTCCACTGAAACACACGATGGTGGTGTATCAGCATGACTGCAATCCAATGACTGAAGCAAGTTAAAGGATATGCGAGTATATGTGTGGGCACACATACTATTATTCAGAATTTCCTATTTCTGTCCTTGGATATTCTTTAGGCAGAGATGGTGAAAAATCCCAGAAAGGATTCCACTCTTTATTTACTTTGTTCGACACAATTGTTGACTTATGGTAATTCCCTGTGTTTAAAGTTAGTTTAGTCTGGTTGAATAACGAAACCTTACTGAGGCATTATTTCATTATACCGTTCCAGGAATACATACGTCACTGAAATAGAGAACATATTAAACAACAATAAAGTTGGCGATGTTTTGGTATTTTAGGTGGTATTTGTTACATATAAGAAGCGCTAATTCCCAACTGGAAAAAAAAAGCATACTTTATATATATATATATATATATATATATATATATATATATATATAAGCATCTTTACTTGACCTGACATAAAGAACAGGATATTAGCTTGATTTGGCCTATTTTTCTTTTAAATTTCCTTGGAAGTATTGTTTTACATGGCGCAAGTGAGACCATATCTTTCTTAAGAGTGTGAAGTGGCTTGAGTTACTATGTAGGTAATCTCACACGGAAAGCGAAGTACGCCCAGATCAGTATAGGATACTGCTACCAACAATTGTCGGTATATTTTTCTGATTTCAATTATGGTATTACTTGGTTTGGTTTTAATGTACTTATTTCGGCTTAGTACTAAAGCTAGATCTAGCAAAACCAGTTGCGGCTTCAAATAGCGTTGTTAAAGATTTCTATGTTCTAGAATAGGTTAGCTGTGTTTCAGCCAAGGTTATGCATTATGGAAATTACGGCACGCTATGTCTCGCTCACGTTGTCGGTGTTAACTAATGAAACATTGAGGTTCTGGAAGCGTCATAGATATAAACGAGTTTGATATTAATCAAAATGGCTGCCATGTTTGATGGAAAATTCGCGAAAGTTAAAATAATGGCGGAAAGCATCAGCTGTATGAGTGAAATTACGCGAAACATTATGCATTTAGTACATTTAATCAGTTTGTTATAAACAATAGACAGACAGACAGACAGACAGATGTTTGTTATGGTTGGTTATAGAGCGACCACTGGTTTCGCACTTTTAAGGAACTTAGCTGTATAGGCGACTCGTCATGCATACATACCTGTGTGTGTGTGTGTGTGTGTGTGTGTGTGTGTGTGTGTGTGTGTGTGTGTGTATATATATATATATATATATATATATATATATATATATATATATATATA
>NC_068989.1:83434110-83436040 GCF_001194135.2 Octopus bimaculoides
TATGCATATATATATATAAGCGTATATGTATGCATGTATGCATCTATATATAAGCATATATGTATGCATGTACATATATAAGTATATATGTATGCATGTATGTATATAACCATATGTATGCATGTGTATATATAATCACAAATGAACACGTATTTTATTTTTCATTCTTGAAATTTATTTAAGAAATGTTTTCGCAGCTGTTGTATACCGCTGTCAGAGTGAGGATAGGCACCTAACACTCACACACACACACATACACACACACACTCGTCACCACCACTATATACCCACTCCCGCTGAAACTGAAACATTCATTCACAGACATACACAGATACGTCTGTCTACATTTAACTAAATTGTCTACCCTACGCTCCCTGCTTCGCACCCTTTGTCCACTCGTCATAGCTACCCTGCTCACCTACCCGCTTTTTTGTCTCTTCCAATACTGTTTGCAGCTTTGCAGATGTGTTTTGCGCATAGATATGTTGGTAACGTAAAAGTGTATGTAATAGACCGTGTGTGGGTGCGTGTGTGTGTGTGTGAGAGAGAGAGAGAGAGAGAGAGAGAGAGAGAGAGAGAGAGAGAGAGAGAGAGAGAGAGAGAGAGAGAGAGAGAGGGAGGAAAAAAGTAGAGGAGGGAGACGAAGGGAGAGAGGAAAGGGATATACTGAGAGAGATAATTGGGAATTAAAATGGAGGAAGGAAGATATAGAGATAGAGCAATAGAGGAAGAGGGAAGGATAGATCGAGCAGAGAGGAGAATATAGCGAGAGATGTAAGAAAGAGGAAGGGTAAGAGGGAATAATAGTTAGAAGTAGAAATAGAAGGGGGGGGGGAGAAGGACAGGAAAAGTACAGAATTGAGCAAAGGTCTCCCTGCTACTCCAACAGTGGAGTAGCGGGGAGAAGGTGAGCAAAGTGATGTCTGTCCAATTCTGTGAAATTAAGTTTGTTACGTGCTGATACAGGTTTAAATCTCTGTATATGTGTGTGTATGTCTGCGTATGCTTTCACGCTCTCGTACACATATATAATATATATTATACAAGGTCCGTATGTAAGCAATGAGAAGCAGTATTCAGGTTACAAGGTTAACGCAATGGTAGCTTGCAAAACGCCATATATTTTGCTTACAGTTTGATATTACGTCAATAACTGATAACTATTAGTTTCGCCCTAAAATGGTTCTTCAGGTAATGTGAAGCAAGGCGTTTTTTTTTTATTTATTTCACTTTCATATTCAATTCTTCGAGAATAGTGACGGTTTTCTGTTCCGTTTCGCAGGTGGCAACACGTGTGTGTCCTTTGACCGTTTTATTGGTGAAAATCTGTGATGTTTATGAGCGCGTAAATGTTGTACATATGTATGTCTATCATTATCTATTGAAGTGCCTGTGAGTGTATGCGTGTGTGTGTATATACATGTATGGAATCATGTATGTGTGTATACACATGTATGAACTCGTGTGTGTGTTTTGAAACGCCATGATGGCAATTAATGTGTGTCAAGAGAAAAGAGGAAAAGATAGTTTTCTCTTGGGTTTTTTTTCCAATCGAACTATTTTATAGGAAATACATGATCCGATATATCGAATTACTGCATATTTCGTTTAAGAACAAATGATGGCATTACTATTAGGGAGATCACAAGGATGTTATTAGTAGTTAAGGTGTGAAATGCTATTTCAAACGGGAAAAGGGAAAATGTCGTGTTCGCTTAATTTCCACATATGTTCTATTATTATTAAAAAATATCACAAAAATAAATCTCTCCGACGAACAGAAACGTGAAACTATGAGTAGCAGTTTCTTTGTCACATTTTTGTGATGCTCACACACACACACACACACACACACACACACACATACACTTTAATAAGAATAAAGTGTGTATTTATAAGATAGATAGATAGATAGATAGATAGATAGATA
>NC_068989.1:83436603-83441689 GCF_001194135.2 Octopus bimaculoides
GTACCACACACCCACGCGTGCATTTGTGTTTATTTTTATGTGAAGTTATATAGAAAAACAATTTAACATTAATCTAAATGATTGCTGAATACGTTTTAGTGCAGAACATGCTTATTGTTCTTTACTAGGAAAAGGTTAACAGTAACTTCAGTTTTCATTTCCTGGCCATCGTGTGTGTGTGTGTGTGTGTGTGTGTGTGTGCGGGTACCTCTACACTTACTTAAGTATATAGTATGATGTATGTATGCTTGTATGATGCATGTACACGCATGATGCATGTATGTATCTATTTCAGCTGATACAGTAGTCATACGAAGAGCCAACCAGACCTCGCAGTAACTCCAAAGTAACGGGCCTCAGCAGTGGCCAAACTAAATTTCTACACTCTTATGATATTAAGTACTTCTTTTTCCCCTTTCTTTAAAACCAGCGGATGTGTATGTGTGTATATAGATATATATGCGCATGCGTTTGTATATGCATGTATACAGGTATATGTAAGCATGTGTGTTTGGTACGTGCATGTGCATGAGTATATGTGTGCATGCGTGTATGGATAAAGGTATTCGTGCGCCCATGTGTGTTTGTGTATGTGTGGATAGGCGCATATGCACCTATGTGTTTATGTGGGTATAGTTATATGTGAATATGTATGCTTGTATGTATATAGTTATATGTGAACGTGTGTGTTTGCATATGCGGCTCTCTCTCTCTCTCTCTCTCTCTCTCTCTCTCTCTCTCTCTCTCTCTCAGCCAGTCGACAGCAGAGTATTTTTTTAAGGCATACTAACATTCTTAGCCACAAAGACAGAGAAAAGAAAAGTTTACCATCAACAACAACAACATCCATAGCAACAGACTTAGCTACCTTAACAACAACAACAATAACAATTAGCCAGAACAACAAATATCAGATTCCAAAGACAGTTCCTTGACTTTGTGCTCTGTGTTGTTTTTCTAGGTTACTTCCGGCATCACAAGTTGTTTTTATTTTATACATTCAGACATGAAAATAGAAAAACTTCACTTACAACGAAGTGTTTCTGATTTTCTTTAACGTGACCTTTTCTACACGTGTATGAAGCCGAGAATGTGCTTATGTATAGAGGTAAGTCAATGCAGGAAGGTGTGTGAATATGATTGTATTATGGGGATTAAGGTGTGTGTGCGTGTGTGTGAGTGTGAGTGTGTGTGTGTGTGTGTGTGTGTGTGTGTGTGTGTGTGTGTTTATGCGGGCATTTGTGCATGACAGTTTCACATACAGATGAAGACGCGTCAGACGGACAAATATGCGTAGAGACAGAGAGGAAAATAAAGTGATAGGGAAAATATGTAGCTAGACAGGCTAATAGATATGACAGAATGATAGACATGCAAATGGGTATGGGTCAATAGACAGACAAATAGACAGACAGATAGGTAGACAGCAAGACAAACAGACAGATAGGTAGACAGCAAGACAGACAGACAGATAGATAGACAGCAAGACAGACAGACAGATAGATAGGTAGACAGCAAGATAGAAAGATAGATAGGTAGACAGCAAGATAGATAGATAGATAGTTAGACAGCAATACAGACAGACAGACAGACAGCAATACAGACAGACAGACAGATAGACAGCAATACAGACAGACAGATAGATAAACAGCAATACAGACAGACAGACAGACAGACAGACAGATAGATAAACAGCAATACAGACAGACAGACAGACAGACAGATAGATAGATAGATATGCATTCAAAAAGCTTGGGTCATCCTACGACTATAGAAGAAGACACCTGCCCAAGCTGGCACGCGATAGATTGAACTCGGAACCATGCGGTTGGGAAACAAACGTCTTAACATACAGCCAACCTGAGAGTATATATAAACACAGTAATCCCTCGCCACATCGCGTTTAACCTATCTCGGTTTATTATTTAAGCTTACGTCGTTTCCTCTGTGGTGTTGTTTTACATTTATAATAAACTAAATACATACAAATTATCAAAATAATAATAATAGAAATATACAGTAGTTTCTACTTTTCGGATTTTCGCCTATCGCGGAGGTTTTTAGAACGTAACACTCGCGATAGTCGAGGATCTGCTGTAGGTATATAATTTTGTTTTTTCTTTACTATCACAGAGTTCAGACAGCTTCCACATATCACATGCAGCATCTTCTTCATATCCTGGCATTGAATTAAACAGAACTGTCAGCATCACAGAATCTGAAGACGAAAGGGAATGTTTGGGAAGGAATTCTCAGAAGATAATGCCAGGTATCTGTTACACGGGAATCCAAAAACCTAGTTTTCAGTGTCATGCGAATGTTATCACAATCTATGTAGTTTCTCGTCTTTTATTTTCTCTTATCTTCTATCTCTTCTCCTCGTCTCTTTCCCTATCACAAAACATCTCCCTTTCTCCGTCTCTTCTTCCTTTCTCTCTTTCTCTCTTTCTATATATATATATATATATATATATATATATAGTAGTATGTCTTAATTTTTTTCTACGCATATTCATCTGAAATTCTTCTATGCTATCTTGTAATTTCTTCCTCAATTCATGCTTGCTTGTTCAATAGTCTATCGCGGCTGTGTGGTAAGAAGCTTGCTTCCCAATCACATGGTTCCGGGCTCAGTCCCAGCGTGTGGTACCTTGGGCAATTGTCTTCTACTATAGCTTCGGGCCGATCAAAGCCTTGTGAGTAGATTTGGGAGACGGAAACTGAAAGAATCCCATCGTATATATATATATATGTGTGTGTGTGTGTGTGTTTCTGTGTTTGTCCCCCTGCCATCGCTTGACCACCAATGCTGGTATGTTTATGTCTCCATAACTTAGCAGTTCGGCAAAAGAGACCGATTCGATGGAATAAGTACTAGGCCTACAAAGAATAAGTCCTGGGGTCGATTTCTTCGACTATAATGCTTTAAGGGCGTGCTCCAGCATGACCGCAGTCAAATGACAGAAACAAGTAAAAGAATACTTATATACATGTTTGTGCGCGCGCATGTGTATGTATGTATGCATTTATGCATGTATGTATTCATGCATGTGTGTAAAGATGTATACTCACACGCAAGCATACACTCATTTATATATGCACACATATATACACAATCATATACGCAGACAATCTAACACACCAGTGACAAAATTAAACCAAACAGTCTACCGAAAACAATATCAGATTACGACTAGAAAGTCAACCATTTTCTTTTTTCTTTTTTGCAGAACATTGTCTTCCTAAAAATCTCTTAAATAATTTTCTGTCTTACTCTTCGTAAATCTTTTGGACTGGAGTAATTTAAAGAATAATAGAAACAATAAAAAAACGAAATAACTGTACAACGAAAGTTCTGCCTTCTTGTCTGCGCATTTCTTCAGCGGGATAATATTTCACCAAAGCAGACGATAATATTTCACTGAAGCAGACGGTAATAGGTGCCGTTGTGCCGGCTCCCTAAAAAGATTGTTAAAGTGTGCCCTACTTTCAATGACGACACCAAATCTCAGACTCTCGCATTTTGCTATCTGATTTACTGTCTGTAAGATAGCATCAACATCTTTGTGGTCGCTGTTCCTGTTGTCTTCGTTGTCGCAGTCATCATCATCATCATCGTCGTCATCAATACCATTATCATCTTCGTAGTCGTCAAACTCGTCATCAGCTTTATCGCTATTATTGTCGTCGTCGCCATCATGGCCGTCATTATCATCATCACCGTCGTCATCATCATTATCATTATGATCATCATCATCATCAACAACAACGCCGTCGATTTCATCATCATCATCGTCGTCGTCTTCGATATCGTCATCATCACCATCGTCAACATCACCACCGTAGACATTATCATCATCACGGCCGTAATCATCAACATCGTCGTTAACATCATCATCGTTGTCATCATCATCGTCATCATCGCTTTCATCATCATCATCAGCAGCCGCAGCAGCAGCAGTTGCTGCACGTCCTTGTTTCATGTAATCAAATTCTTATGAAATCAGCTTCGCCTTTTCTCCATCGGGAATCAATCAATTCTCTGCTCCAAAGATTAGTTCCTATCTACTAGGTGTCACTTCTCACTTCCAATAATACTCACAGTTATTCAGATGACATCACCCTTCGTTTCTTTCTCTCTTTTGACACTAAAATCTCATCCAAACGCAATAGAGACATCTTATGCCAAACCGTGTTGATACCGAAGTATATTACAGTAAAGGTAAAGTTTTCTTCTCGAGTTGTGCCAACTCATAAGGGCCGGTTTCTCGGTTTCCACGGCGCATATATTCCCCATCTGGACGGGATCCTCACAGTATTACTCATGTTTGCCAATTGAGGGACTGGAGCAACGTGGTATGAAGTGTTTTGCTCAAGAGCACAACACATGGCCCAGTCCAGGAATCGAAACCACAATCTTACGATCGCGAGTCCAACACCCTGACCACTAAGCCACGCGTCAGTGTGGGTGGGAGAGGCTTATCAATGTTTCTTCCTTCAGCATCACGAAGAATTTACTATATGAATCAATAAAACAACCCAATGTAAACACGGGGAGCACTTAACTCGAACCCACAAGATCTCTACAAGTGCTAGGTTTCATCACCAGCGAGAATATAAGGGTCTTATCTTGTAAATCTACATCAATCCATAAAGATTGCATCTCAGATTCTTGCCTTTTTTCTTCAGACCCAGAAAACACTTCATCTTGCCCTACAACCACTAAGCCGCTACAGACCTCTCACGTCTGTAACAGTGCCGTTGCTGTTACGAACACACATCTAGGGCTCCATATCTTTACGAAGATTTCATAATATATCTGTGTCTACATATTCTGTATACAGCTATGAGAGAATCCAATACTTCTTTGATATGCTTACTTGTAATTTAACTTTGCAAATGTTGTTGTTGTTGTTGTCGTCGTTGATGACGACGACGATGACTACGATGATTTTATTTTTTGTTGTTATTTTTGTAACTGTCACATGTGTTGCTTGTTAAATACATTAGTTGAGACTCAAAAGGAAACTATATTAGATAAACGTGAATTAACGAAGACTGCATGTGCAATGCGTGTATATGTATA
>NC_068989.1:83441699-83442369 GCF_001194135.2 Octopus bimaculoides
TATATATATATATATATATATCGATACATATATACGACGAGCTTCCACAGGCTCTCTGTCGACTAAATTTAATCAAAAGACTATGTCGAGCCCCAGGTGAAAGTGAAAAGACACTTAACCAAGGACCTCACAGTGACACGAACCCGAAAACATGGGGTTGCACAGCAAACCTCTTAATGACATAACCATGCTTATACTACACATACACACACACACATACGTGCGCATACACACACTTCACTTATGTATGTATGTATGTATGTATGTATGTATGTATGTATAGGGATATATGCTTGTGTTTGAGTATGCGTTTGTTGTGTGAAAATATAGCAATTATGAAGCTTGCATTCCGGAAAATGAGATTTCATATACGTAGATTCCTACATCGAAGCAGTCACCCACACACACATATATATATATACATATATGTTATACGCCCATACATGTGTGTATGTTTGCATATATGTTGGTTTATTACATTTGTGTGCATGTATGCGGACGTTGTGTATACATGCTTCAAAGTGTCAACATATACATATACGTATGTATGTATATATGTGAGTGTGTAAGCACAAAATGTGTCCGTATATGTATATATCGTTCTGTTTACATATGTGTATATATATATTTATATATATATATATATATATATATATATATATATATATAT
>NC_068989.1:83443256-83448720 GCF_001194135.2 Octopus bimaculoides
TATATATATATATATATATATTTGGTAAACTTGTCTTGTCAAATGCTTCTTTGAAACCTCATGTGGTGTGTGTTCTCTAAGCTGTCAAATTCAGATAAATCAGCCTCTTTTGTGAACACACACGCCGCACAGACTTACACTCTTCTAGTGAATGTCTCTCAGCAGTTTAGAACTTAAATCCCATCGCGTCGAGTGTTCGCTTTACCTCACAAACCACCACATACATAAATACATACATACATACATACATACATACATAAACACACACACAATCAGCTAGAGAGACACTCACACAGACACACAGCTAGAGAGAGACTGACAGAGACAGACAGATAGAGAGAGACATAGATAGACAGCTAGAGAGAGAGACATAGATAGACAGCTAGAGAGAGAGACATAGATAGACAGCTAGAGAGAGAGACATAGATAGACAGCTAGAGAGAGAGACATAGATAGACAGCTAGAGAGAGAGACATAGATAGACAGCTAGAGAAAGAGACATAGATAGACAGCTAGAGAAAGAGACATAGATAGACAGACAGCTAGAGAGAGAGACATAGATAGACAGACAGCTAGAGAGAGACAGACAGACAGACAGCTAGAGAGAGAGACACATATAGACAGCTAGAGAGAGAGACACATATAGACAGCTAGAGAGAGAGACACACAGACAAACAGCTAGAGAGAGACACACAGACAAACAGCTAAAGAGAGACACACAGACAGCTAGAGAGAGAGAGAGAGACAGGCAGGCAGACAGACAGCTAGAGAGAGAAAAGGAGAGACAGACAAACAGACGGCTAAACAGACAGACAGCTAGACAGACAGCTAAACAGACAGACGGCTAAACAGACAGCTAAACAGACAGACGGCTAAACAGACAGACAGCTACACACATAGATAGATAGATAGATAGATAGATAGATAGATAGACAGTAACGATTTACGCTTGTAAGTACTGTCCTAAAAACACTCATCTAACTTTCTATCTATCTTAGAAGTATTAAAACAGTTATTACAAATATCAAACAGGTTCTACAAGTATAGTATTAAGACGGAAGTAAGGTAATGTTTACGTGTATTGTAATTTTATTGGGTTAGTGTTAAGGTAGATATTAAAACGTTAAATATTTATCAGGATAGTTTTAAGGTAAACTAGATGTAAGCTATATATTAAATATAAGTTATATATCAAATATTAAGATATTATTTAAGATAAACATCGTGTGTGAATGTGTGAGAATGAGGTGTTTATCTGTGTGTGTACGCATGTGTCTTTGTATGGATTTCGTGCGTGTATCTATCTACGTATGTTTTGTTGCCATTTGACGAGACACAACATGTCGAAACTTCGGTGTCTTATGAGCTGAATGTATTGAACATACTGTAGTCGTAAATGAGAGAAGTTATTCTCCCATGACGTACACTACAGCCATTAGCATATTTTGCATTCGAACCTGTTTAAACCTATTCAGAATAAATAAACATGTAATCGTTTTAACAACAATATCAATCTCAATTGAAGGCGTTCCACGTATGACCATTCTGCCTTTAATTTCAAGAATCAGATTTTTCTTTTTCCAGCCTGTTTATCGTTCCAGTATGGTGTAAATGGAGGGAGAGTTCGCTACTATTACTGGTACATTTACATTGTGAAAGTTTAATTCAATCCTGCAGAAGTAATATTTTCCAGAACAAAAAGCTTTCAACAATTGTTTGTGTGAGATTCTTTTATATTTCTGAACAGATTCACTCGATATCAAGTGTTGGTACCAGAACAAATTGGTTCAGTGTCAGACACCAATCAGCTGCTAGTAATAGGTACTAAATCACTCTGGTCCAATCTCAGACCCTAATCCCACCAATCGGTCCATTTGGCTGTCAAGCAGAGATACCTGATGAAAGTGGTTAGTGTCAGCCTACCAATCAGTCCTACAGGCTGTCAAGTATTGATACCACATACATGCAATCCAGTCTCAAATCAGTCGATCGATCAGGCAAGCTAGTTGTAAGCCATAGGCACTAGATCAAAAGTGTCCCAGTCTCAGGCTAAAGTTCACCAATTCACCTAGCTGTCATGCGTAAGTGCCAGATCAATGTGGTCAAGACTCAGACCACAGTCCACCACATCTAAATATCAGGACCAGTTACTGGTATGTGAACCATCGTACATAAACCGCGCGTAGTTACAAAAGTTTGCTACCCGTTAAAAAACATTACACATGGTGGACATCTTTGGTCACGTGGTATAATCTGTATGTCTAAAAATGTACTGAGGGACGTGCATCAGTGTATTAAAAAGTACGCGATGAGATGAATGCGTAAATGTATAAATAATATTCACTCCCTGGGATAGCACTCCCGCCTTGCCTTTGCGGTGATGGCTAAAACAAACTAAAGCACTAACAATCTCCGGGCCTTTGTGCGTCTTTGCTTGTGTGCCTGTCTGTCAGTGTTCGTGTCTGTGTATATATTTGTCTTCTTGTATGCGTGTATGTGTATTTGTGTGCGCGCGTGTGTGTGTGCAAATTCCTGTAACAGTACTACCCACAAACACAACAGTTGGGGCTTAGATGAAAAATATGCACTTAGTGTTTATACAAACATGATACACTTAATGTATGCATAAGTATATACGCATTATATTCTAAAATGTCTGAGTATATATGCTGACATTACACACTAAAATATGTATATGTAAAATATGAAAGTATGTATAAACTATTTGTATATATGTAAAAGAAAGGTGTATACTAGTTTCCTACTCAAAACAAATCTCGTGAGAAGTGAAGCTGAATTCCGAGTTTATTGATTTAAATACACAAGAAGTAAATATTATGCTGAAGAGAAGATACCAGCCTATCGTGTTTCCTATTTCAAACACATAAGTAACCAGAAAAGGGTTCCACAGGCTTCAACGATATTCTCCTTCCCACCGCCTAATTATATATATAAACATACTTGTACATGAAACGCAAATTAAAGGCCAATGGGGCATCCATTTTAATAACTGAGACCCCGCTGAATCGAAATTTTGACTACACCCATGAATTGTCTTGCTGTTATTTCCGTTATTTAGGTCAGTGTTTCTCATAGGGAAGCGGTAGGAGGTCTTCTCCTTCGTGAAGCTCAGTGTGGATTGAAAAGAAGTCGGACATATTGCCGTGTTTAATGAAATTATTATGTTTTTTTTTAAACATCTTAAACCTGTCAATCACCATGATGAAGAAAGAATTATGTAAATGCAAAATCTGCTTTGTTGTTTCGTTAACACCGAACGGTTGGAACTGCGCAAGTTATCATTAATATTTCATAGAGTTCCTATCTGTTAATTTGAGAACCTGCTTATCTAGGTTTCCCAACAATTACTGAATAACAAGGAGCCATGACTCCTCCACCGAAGTTCAGAAAGCAAGTCCCTACAATGTCTCTTAATTTCTCAAAGAAGAATCGACCTAACAACAGTTCCAGTGAGTATTACTAAGCTTTATACGATTCCTGTTGCCATTGCTCGTCCGAAGGTGCCGTATGGTTTTCAGATTGCCAGAAGGATGATATATCTGGATCAAAGATATATGGAATGTAGCTAATCGCTCGGTCAGCTACCAGTAATAGCTGGGATTACTTGATCGGAGTTTACCAAAGGCTACATAATAACAGGTGGACATACATGGACTTAACAGAGGAGAAAATTACCATGTGTCAACACTGCCACATCGTCCCTCTTAGGCTTGATTGCAATGTTGTGGTCAGTTAGATGAAAGCAAGCTATATCCAACACTATGTATACGTGGGTGGTGCCTATCGTTGTGCCAACAGACTGTGTGTCAGAGAACAGCTGAATTAGAGTTGATCTGGGAGTGCACAACAACAGCAAAAAAAATAGGTGACTTTCCAAAATTCACAATACAGTGGCTATACAAGACGTCTGCTCTCAATTCTTCAAAGAAAAAAGTATACAGCAGTGGTCCCCAACCATTTTTTAACCTATGGGCTTCTTTGATTCGTAGTTTACTTGTGTTGTGTGGACCCAATCTATTTTCTGTGTATTGTAGAAACATAACCAATTTATTACTCTTTTACTTGTTTCAGTCATTTGACTGCGGCCATGCTGAGGCACCGCCTTTAGTCGAGCAAATCGAACCCAGGACTTATTCTTTGTAAGCCTAGTACTTATTCTATCGGTCTCTTTTGCCGAACCGCTATGTTACGGGGACGTAAACACACCAGCATCGGTTGTAAAGCGAAGTTGTGGGGGACAAACACAGACACACAAAAATATACACACACATATATATATATACGACGGGCTTCTTTCATTTTCCGTCTACCAAATTCACTCACAAGGCTTAGGTCAGCCCGAGGCTATAGTAGAAGACACTTGCCCAAGGTGCCACGCAGTGGGACTGAACCCAGAACCATGTGGTTGGTAAGCAAGCTACTTACCACACAGCCACTCCTGCGCCTATTGTACATACATTTTAACTACAAAATCTTATATGGATCCCCAAGGGTTATATAGCCCTTGGCGAGCTATATGTACCCCAGTTGAGAACTAGGCTGCTGTAAATGTTACTCTCCACATACTTGATCTGAACTTATAAACCTACTAACAGTTGCTAATCCAAATTGAAATCCACAGAGCTATTTTATTTATTTCTTCTTTTTTTATATAGTTTAGCCAGAGAAACCCGCGACTGACCAGAAAAACTTAAACCGAAAACTTGAAACAAGCACTTACAACCGAAAGGACACCGACCATGAATCAAGCATTGGCATTTAAGAGGATTAAAGGGTTAGGTTAATCCGATACTACAACTCGAGTATAGATTTAGCACATCCAACAGATTTTCACATTAACTAACTCCATCAATTCTATGATGTGCAGCAGTTTCGTAACTAAAACAAGGGATGGAAGAACGAACAACTTAATCAAGTAACAATGATAGCTTCCACAGTATTCATGTATTATAAATTGTATGCGTAAATACACACATTATATATATATGTATGTATGTATGTATGTTTGTATCTATGAAGGTATATATGTGCGTGTGTATATATGAAAGCAAGAAAGGGTGAGGAGTTGGAAGAAAGAGAGGGGAAAAGTGAATACATGAAATATTGCGTGATAGTAAATGATAGCGGGCGAAATGATATCCGAACAAAAACCTTCAGAAGACTATGAAGATGATAAAGGTATCTTTATTTGGAATCTTTGCAACTGTATGCAAATTTATGCAAATAATTGCAAATATCGATAGAGCTTGGCAGGCTGAAGTTTAAAAGGTTGTCTTCTGTTGTACACGGACAGCATAATATAAATATGTGTGTGTGTGTGTGTGTGTGTATGAATATGATTATATATGTATGGATAGGTGTGTGCGCACACACAGGCATATATTCACTCAAATATGAACATATGCACACACACACACACACACATATATATATACGTATATAT
>NC_068989.1:83448939-83450653 GCF_001194135.2 Octopus bimaculoides
ATATATATATATATATATATATACATACATACATACATAAATGAATAAATAAATAAATAAATAAATACAAACATGTATTCATGTATAATAAGTAGACATGAAAAAGATGCAGAGCAAGAACAACAAACGCCCCATGCTCAACCAGGGTATTATCTTGACCGCTGCAGGTTTTGACCCCTGCAAAATTTGAATCCGCAACACAAAGAGACGCAAGAAATAAATCAAGGCCTTCTATCCGACGCCCTGATATATCTGCCAGTTGTGAACGCGCGTGGCTTAGGGGTCAGCGTACTCAGCTCACGATCGGAAGGTCGTGAGTTCAATTCCCGGCGACGCGTTGTGGTCTTGAGCAAGACACTTTATTTCACGTTGCTCCAGCCCACTCATCTGGCAGAAACGAGTAGTACCTGCATTTCAAGGGGCCAGTCTTGTTACATTGTGTCACGTTGAATCTACCTGAGAATTACGTTAAGGATCCGTGAGCCTGAAGAATACTCAGCCACTAACACGTCAATTTCACGTTGATCGAATCTACTGGAACCCTCGTCGTCACAATCGACGGAGTACCTGTATGTCTGCCAGTTGGCAGCGTCTATATCTCGATATATCTGTCCAAATGACTCAAGTGTTCTGACTGGGCGAAACTAGGGAAACGAATATTAGATCCCTTGAAAGTAGTCTTTACGTTCCCATGACAACTTGGCAAAGACAACTACAATCTACTTAAAATATAACCATTCTCTACAGAATCAATCCTCTAGTTGCTTCATTCTTATTTATTGTTGCCAAAATCAGTTCTTGTAGACATGTTGCTGCTTTATTTCCATCATGTGTGTGTGTGTGTGTGTGTGTGAAGAGAAGCTAAAGAAATGAGGGAAAGCGAGAGGGAGTCTAGAACGAGAGTCATTGAGAGACAGTGAAATAGAGATATTGGCAGATACATTCCAGAAAATTCGTATACATATATACCTACAGAGGGAGGGAGAGAGAGAGAGACAGACTATGAGAGACTTAGAGAGAAATGGAGTTATCAATAGAGAGAGAAATGCACACAGGCGGAAAACAGAGAGAAATAGAGGGAGGGAGAGAGACTATGAGAGACAGATAGAAATAGAGTTATCAATAGAGAGAGGAATACACAAGAAAGGAAAACACGTAGAGAAGGTTACCGTTACAAGAGACAGAAAGACAGAAATGCAGAGGGACTTCAGAGAGACAAAATGATAGACATACACAGACATATCTACAGAGAGAGAGGGAGAGGAAGAAAGAAATAAGCTGACAGAGGGAGAAAAAGGGAAAGAGAGAAAGCAGAGAAAGTGAGAGAAAAGAGAAAGTGAGAGAAAAGAGAAAGAGAGAGTTGGAACTATTGATTTTGCCGTTTCTCCACAATTAAACAGTTCTAAGAAACTGTCAATTGTTCGTTCCACAGAGATTATCAAAATTGTCAGCCACATTTAGGAAAACGCTTCCTCAGTTTCAAAATCCAATTTTCTAAGTCAATCTCCCGTGTTATTATATATGTCATACATATGCTATACGTACTTATCTGCAGCAAGGAAATGTCCGTGCGAGTGTATATTATGTATAAGCATACGAGTGTGTACGCCTGAGTGTGAATGTCTATATGTGTGTGTGTATGTGTGCGTTCTAAGATTAAAAACATCGAATTCAATACAAACAGTTTTAAATGACTACAGTTGTATTTTTCTTT
>NC_068989.1:83452989-83454391 GCF_001194135.2 Octopus bimaculoides
ATATATATAATATGTATGCATATGCGTTTACGTATATTTCTATTATTATGCATATATATATATATATATATATATATATATATATATAAACAAACAATGATTCATGTGACATGAGAAGTCATGTGATGTCAAAGAGATAATGATAGTGAAAGTAGATTTACTGCGTGATTATTGTTGGTTGTGGCTGTGAAGTAATGAAAACATAGAGATGAAGTTGTTATTGGTATGTACTGGAATAGGAAATCAATAGAGATTATGGTGGTGGTGGTGGTGACGGCGTCAGTAGAGATTGTTGCGGTGGCAGGTTGGTCACTGCGTTAATATTAATGATGCTGCTAGTGACGTTTGGAGCTATTGTTGTTGCTGACAGCAACGACGTTGATGACGGCAGTCGTGAAAACTGAAGGTGGTAATGGCGGCGCTGGAGTTTATAGTGATGGCGATGCTGGTGGTCGTCGTCATTGAGGATTACAATGGTGTTGTTGTTGTTGTTGTTGGTGGTGGTGGCGGTGTTTTGAATGTAATGGTGTTGGTTGTAATCGGATGCTAGAATAGAATTCTCCTGTTTCTGCGGTTGACACAGGAAGAAATATTTGTCGCTATAATAATGCAGGTAATTGGTCCGATACGGCCATGATTCGGAATAAGGATTGAGAAAAATGGATACTCTCCTCTTCCTCACTCCCTCTCTCTCTCCCCTTATCCTCTTTTAGTTCTGATATACTCTCACATTCTCTCTCCCCTTTTCTGCATGTTTCGTGATTATTCGACCGTAAACCATTATTATATTCTCTGTTCCTTCGGCTTCTAGTAGCTTGTGTGATAATCGTAAAATGTCTAACGCATGTGATATAGTAAAGCTACCTAAGGAGAACAATAAAGTTGCTATATCAAGCAAGGCAGTATTTTATAGAGACATTTCTCAGCTTTATCCTGTGTTTCTTATATTAAACATGCTGCTACATGACTATATAAAACCTTTGTACTCTAGAGAATTTCTCTCACTATATAACCTCTGCGTCACTATATAGACATAGCCACTTGTGTGTGTGCGTGACTGTATGTGTGTTTGTGTGTGTATGTATGTTTGTATGCTTAACCAAATATAAATGTGTTTAATTTCATACTTCGGTTTCATCTAAGATTCTTTGCCAATTATCTGCGGATTCAATAGATGTGCAACACACACACAAACAGACACACACACACACAAATATATATGTAATTAATGTACATTTATACACAAAAGAGGTGATCCAAACAGAAGACTTTACATGAACCTCTTTCTTGTATAAATGTATACTAAGTTTATATGAATAGTATGCTGCCTATTGGCTATTTTATACATACTAGCTACATGTAGAAAATTTCTCTAATTTTCCTACCCTATATATATATATAT
>NC_068989.1:83457494-83459339 GCF_001194135.2 Octopus bimaculoides
TATATATATATTGTAGTATATACGACAGGATTCTTTCAGTTTCCGTCTACCAAACCCACTCGCAAGGCTTTGGTCGGACCGAAGCTATGGTAGAATACACTTGCCCAAGGTGCCACGCAGTGAAACTGAACCCGGAACCATGTGGTTGGTAAGCACGCTTCTTACCACACGACACACACAAAGAGCTCAATGCAAATAGTAGCCATATTCTCTGAAATGCTAAAATCACATACTGTAATGTGAAGTCTAGTTGTATTGTACTGAAGATTTTGACAGAATTGTCATAACGTAACGGCTTTGATCAAAATCTGCTAGAGTATGACGTAAAGGAAAATAACTGGGACACACTTCCCTATATACACAAGGCCATATAAGCAGTTACGTTACAGTCCAAGATTAAATGAATGTGTGTGTGTGTAAGTTTAGTGCTGATGGGGTCGGTTAGTAAACCTCTTTCTTTTAAGCGTATCATAACATAGGACACAGTACACAGCACAGGTTAAAAACCAGGTCTTGTTTGTTTTTCTTTTGATCTGTTGAGGTTTTGAAGTGAGACAAATGCGTGGGTATCAATGCGCTGTCAACACCTTTGCTTGTTTTGGGTGTGTGTGTGTGTGTGTGAGTGGGTAGACAGTTGTAACAGAGAGGTGTTTAGTGAAAGGAGAAAATATTACATAAGGGTGGTAGCTACCAGGGGTATTTTGGAGTTGTTTTTTTTTTGTCTCCTTTATTTTTCACGCACACACATTAGGGGCTGGTAACGATAAGCAGTGATATTGAAATCGTTGTTATTGTTGTGCGTTGAAATGATAGGGTTGATACTGGTGGTGGTGGTTATGGTGACTATAGACACAGCTGGTGGTCGGGATGTGAATTGAAGGTACCTTGGTAGAAAGGTGTAGTTATAGACGGGTGGAAGATGCTGGAGTGGGTGGGTACGTTATAGTAGTTAACGTCACTGCAGAGTTGGAAGTAAATATTAATTACATAGAATGGCAGCTGCAAGAATAAATACAGAGATAAAGGAATAAAGAACGAAAGAAAGAAAGAAAGAAATAAAGAAGAAAGAAGGAAAATGAGAAAAAGAAAGGAGGAAAGAAAGAAAGGGGACAAGAGAGAAGGTAGAAAGAAAAAGAAAAAAGAAAGAGGACAAGATAGGTGGAAAGAAAGAAAGAAAGAAAATGAAAACCAGATAGGGCCAGAAAGTAAAGCTATTTGCTATATTCTTTAAAACCTAAACATGCACAGAATCAGTGTGAAAGTTCATTGCTTTGGTGTTAAGCAAATTCAGGTTCGATTTGAACGCAGAATGTTAAACTTTGATATTGCATAGAGAAATAGTCTATAAAATTTCATTTTGTGTCTGATGACGAGCAGTACAGAAAATCCACTTCAAAATTTCGGTCACAGAAAAATTATATCACCTGCTGTGTGTGTGTGTGTGTGTGTGTGTGTGTGTGTGTGTGTGTGTGTGTGTGTGTGTGTGTGTGTGTGTGTAAGCCCATGTGTGAGAGTAACCATTGTATTGAGTACATCTTCAGTAAAACTTTGGCTATGTGGTTAAAAAATTTGATTCCTAACCTGATAGTTCCAGGTTCATTTCTAGTTTGTGGTACCTTTGGCAAGTGTAATGTATTATAGTCATGGGCTTGTGAGTGGATTCGTTAGACTCTTGATGAAATTACACCGACTAGGATGCAAGCAGAGCAATATGCAGTCGCAACATATGTAGGTCAGTGTTATATATGTTATATATGCTGTAGAAAACGTTTTAATAAAAAAGATTTGGATGTGAATAAATCTCCTCTCTCCTCTTCGTTATCAATTATTTATATATATATATAT
>NC_068989.1:83460612-83461153 GCF_001194135.2 Octopus bimaculoides
ATATACATATATTCACATATATATATATATACACACATACATATATACATACAAATATACATACATATATATATATATATATATATACACGCATGTTTTGAGTTCTGTTTCTGTTTGTGTCACCAAATCTGTGTGTGTGTATTGAATCTAAATGTATATTTATTAAACGTACGCAAATAAACAGTCTGAAAGTTGTTCACACACAGTTTCAGTAAATAATTATTGCATAACACCAAAGAATGAATCCATTTTTCCGTGTATGTATGTGTGTGTGTGTGTGTGTGTGTGTGTGTGTGTGTTAGTGTGTGTTTGCGCGCGCGAGTGTGTGATCTTTTCTATCAAGAAATATGACATGTAGTATATTTAGATCAATGAAATTCTGTCTTAAGGCGTTATTCATATTTGTCACTATTTTGTTATATAATTTCAAATATCCTCTCTTTTCATTTTTCAGATCAGCACAGGATCTACATCAACTTAATTACATAAGCAACATTAAACACATATATATATATATATATATATATATATATATATATAT
>NC_068989.1:83461163-83468147 GCF_001194135.2 Octopus bimaculoides
TATGGAGAGAGAGAGAGAGAGAGAGAGAAAGAGAAAGAGAGAGAGAGGTACATATGCATACACACACACACCTATATTTGCGTGTGTATGTGCTTACGTAATTGGTGATTGTGACGTGCTGAAGGTTTTAGTTGCAGTCGTGGGAGCGGAACACTGCTCGATTTTCCACAAGCAGCGAATAAACAACAGAAAAATATATCTATTCGACCCACAGTCATTGGTTAAAATGTCATAGAATTATATATTCTGTGTTAGGTTATGGATATTATATTTGTTTTTCTGGTAGTGCTGGTGATAGTGGTGGTAGTAGTAGTAGTTGAGATTATTAGAGCAGGAAATGTGGCGGCGGTAGGAAAGGACTGGGAGGTTTTCTGAAATTATTCTTGGAGAGAGAAAATGGCGATTTGTAAACCAGAAAGCTGCGATGAGATACTGGGACATCAATGCGAGACAGGAAATGATGCATCTCGACTTCCGTTAACAACAGGCATCGTTAAATACGTTGCGACCGGAAATGGTTGAATAATCTGATGGTCGCCATTTTGAAACGATTAATGTCATTGCATTTTAATCGCTTTTGTTTCCTATCCAAAAACTAACTGAAGAAACTGAAGTGGCAACAGTAGTAGTAGTAGTAGATACCACCGCGGCCACCACCTTTACTATAACTACTGTTATGACTACTACTACAATATTATATATTGTGTGTGTTTCCTGTGCAATAATAACAACAGCAATAATAATAATAATAATAATAATAATGAAATATAACAACAACCATGATGATGATGATAATGATAATAATAATAATAATAATAATAATAATAATAGTAATTATTCGTGATAAATCATGATGGTAATTACGACAGAGGATATTAACTGAAATTATAAATAAAGTGCATGTGTGTGAGAGCCAAACATGAAATAATGGGAAAGAGACGAAAAAAAAAAAAAGATTAACAAAGCAAAAATTTATGCTCATCTATATATCCGTTTTTCTAATTTATATCAAATCTAATTATGTGTCCATATTTCTCTGTCTCTATATCAGATTCACTGATAGGTAAAGCTTACATCAGTTGGCGCACGAAACCTTTAGGTATGAAGAAATAATCCGGTTTACCAACACGCTTATACACACACAGAAATACAGTATATATACATAATATATATATATATATATATATATATATATATAGCGAGAGCGAGAGAGAGAGGGATTCGCACACACATACATATGTATATGTGTGTATTTATATGTATGTGCTTGTGTGAATGATTATCGTTATATTTATCTATGTATCTACTTTGTAATCAAGCCAGCAGCTAATTACCAGAGCAGTGATTCAAGAAACTGATTATCATATTATATGAGCGTTTGTCGTATTGTGGAGAAACTTGCTAATTTTACACAAATGCGGCCAACTACTAACAATAACAACATCAACGACAACAGCTGCGACAACAACAGCTGCAACAACAACAATGATCGTATCTACAGATACGTTGGTGTAACAGAAACATTATTTCACATATTCACTCGGGGAAAGGCATTAATACCACAAACTCATTCACTCAATCACTTGTATTCAGATGATGCTGATGGTGGTGTTGGTGATGGTGTTGTTGGTCATAGGACGATGGCTGACCATCACCATCATAATCATTCCCATAATAATGTTCTACTTGGCATTAAAAAAAAAACAGAAACGATTCAAACTCGGAATACGTTATAAGCGCTCACGTTCGTGTCTGGATCCATATTTCGGCAAGCCTAATCACAAACGGTCGACAGCCTGCTGATAACTTGATGATTGGGAACTGAGCATTTTAACTAAAGAGGCACGACATTGATTTTGAAACTCTGGAAATTCTTTGTTTTGACCAGTCTGAGTTACTGCTCACAGATATGGTCTTGTAGTTCAGGCTTTACCTCCCAACTGGAAAGTGCTGCACCGTTTGTTGGCACTCGAGGGTTCCAGTTGATCCGATCAACGGAACAGCCTGCTCGTGAAATTAACGTGCAAGTGGCTGAGCACTCCACAGACACTTGTACCCTTAACGTAGTTCTCGGGGATATTCAGCGTGACACAGTGTGACAAGGCTGACCCTTTGAATTACAGGCACAACAGAAACAGGAAGTAAGAGTGAGAGAAAGTTGTAGTGAAAGAGTACAGCAGGGTTCACCACCATCCCCTGCCGGAACCTCGCGGAGCTTTAGGTGTTTGCACTCAATAAACACTCACAACGCCCAGTATGGGAATCGAAACCGCGATCCTATGACCGCGAGCCCGCTGCCCTAACCACTGGGCCATTGCGCTTCCACGCTGCACAGTGTATAGTATATATCTGTTCATTGGTACGCCGGTTAAAACAATATTTCAGTGGGAATGATTCTTGATAATTTTGTTCCAAATTTTGGCTTAGAGGAAAAGAAAAGCAAGAGGTATCACAGATAGCTCCCGATAATATGATTCCGTTCACCAGTGCCTCGCAGCTTTGATCACCCAAGGAATGTTCGGCGTCTTTTACCCGACGCTTTAGCATACAGTTTACCTCCATTAACTATTTAGCAATCAAACCAAACCCAGTGCTGGTGTAACTATTACAGGTTAAACCACATAAAATATGGAGTCTACTGAATCCTACAGTAACATAATAATAATAATAATAATAATAATAATAATATACTCTTTTATTCTTTACTCTTTTACTTGTTTCAGTCATTTGACTGCAGCCATGCTGGAGCACCGCCTTTAGTTAAGTAAATAGATCCCAGGAATTATTCTTTGTAAGTCTAGTACTTATTCTATCGGCCTCTTTTGCCGAACCGCTATGTATGTATTTATAAATTGTGCATGATTGAGTGTTCCGAATTGACGTTTCTTGACTATATTTTATTCAAAACTTCCTTTAATCTTCTACATTTATGAAAAGCTTTCAGAATCCACTTTTCAATTTTGACAATCTCTCCGCACCAGATTTAACTTGTTTTTCCATGTACTTTAACTTTGTCAAGTTGTTTTGGCTAGAATTTATTTATAAAGATTACATGAGTAAACAGCAAAACTGCATCGCATACAATCAGACACTACCTATCACTATGTACAGTACAGTCTCCAACTAGCTAAAGTCAGTACATATCGGCAGCTACCGATATAAAGATCGAGCCGAGACCAAGACTAACTAGATTATACAACAAAATCAGCAAATAATTCGGTGGAAAAGGACAGGAGGATGAGGCAACAGCTGTAGCATAACATCTTGTACTTTTGTCTTTGAGTTCAAATAACACCTTACGACGAAAAATCAAGATGGGAAGTCCACAACGTCAAGAACATCTATGACGTTGATTCAGATGAAGTATGTGTACAAACGTTTGATATATAAAAAAGTGTTAAAGAAGAGTGAAAGAGATTAGATGAAGAAATATTTCACAAACTGGGTTAGCTTATAATAAAGAGTATCGTGAAATACAAACTCGCTATATTTGTATATATTTTCTCTAAAACGTCTGTTACAAAGGCGACATGGCTTTGAGACGACCGCCCATCTTGTAAGATGGTTCAAAAAATGAAGCAGTGGGACAAAACACATCAAGGGAGTATCCAGGAGTCATGACCCGGATACTGCGCAACCTTCTTGATGTTTAAGAAGTTGTACTGAAACGCTTGTATAATTAGCAGAAGCTTTGAGGCGGCGAGCTGGCAGAATCCCGTCTTTCCATTTTGAGTTCAAATTCCGCCGAGGTCGACTTTGCCTTTCGTCCTTTCTGGATCGATAGATTAAGTATCAGTGAAACACTGGGGTCGATGTAATCGACTATTTCCCCCCGCCTACCCTATAATAGAAAGGATAATTAGTAGTGGCTTCTTCTCTGAAGAATTTTTGTTCTGCCACCCACAATAGAGTTTCTTATTATTGCTGTGTTTCTATGTTATTCATTTAATCATAATACCATCACTATAGCTGTCATTTCATTGATTTGTTACGCGGTGGGACAGAAATATGCCCCGCCATGACATTGATTGATGGTAAGAGTTCAAATCACGAAATTCCTTTCATTTTCATGATTTCCCAGCAGTTGTTGACTTGCAATTGTTGAAGATCATCATCATTATCATTATAATTTATATAAGCATTCTAGGAGATTCTATTAAGAATATGGTTTAAACTCTTTCCCAGATGAAATCATAAGATATAAAGACTTCCTCCAGAATTTACGTTATTACCATGTAAAAATCCCCTTCCTTTTTACCAAGATACGTTTGAGCAGGAGATAAAAAAGGTACCTATTCTGAAAGGTATCGCAGCTGGACTGCTTTTGATATGATAATAGGTCTGTCTTATTAGGGGCGACCTGGGGTGAAACAGCATCAACGTTGATGAATTTAAGTATGTTTCTGTTTCCTTGCTGAGAGGTATTGTACTGTAACGATTGGGGAATGTCTCTCTAGCTTTCTATGTTGTAGACTCTCTCACAAATATGAAGAAACAGATAGACAAACAGAACCAGAAAGATAGACAGATAATGGGACAAGACGAGCAGACAGACAGACAGACAGCTAGACCGACAGATAGATAGATAGATAGATAGATAGATAGATAGATAGATAGATAGATAGATAGATAGATAGATAAAAGAGATAGATATGTTTCTTTATTAGCCACACAGGGCTCAACACAGGGTACAATGTACAAAAGTAGAGCTTTTCTTTTTGGGAAGGGAAAGGAGAGAGAAAAAAGATAGATAGATAGATAGATAGATAGACAGACAGATAGACAGATAGACATATCTTTTTATTATGGCCACACAGGGCTAAATACAGAAAGTGGACAATAGACAGATTTAGACAGACAGATAGACAGATAGACAGAAAACAAGATGGATAAAGATATGAAAAAGAGAAGAAATGAAAAGATAAATATATACACACACATTCGTTCATATCTGCATTTCAGTTGGTGTGTACATAGTCTTCTTAGCTCTACAAATTCAGTTTCGTCTGTCGTCATCTTTAATTAGTTATTTCTGGTGGGGTTCTTTTAATCTATAACCCAGCCCCCGCTTCCCGCTTTGCTAATCCGTCATCATTATATAACCAGATTTTAATTAGACTTTTAAATCCACCCCTCGTATCCCAGTTTGGGTGGTATGTCTATAAGTGTTGCTTCAGTGGGGGTACCCAAAGCACTATTGTCATTATTAATTCTCCAGTTCCCTCTTGCTTTATTCCCGTGAGATCATTTACGTGTCGTTATTACAGCTGCAGTCAATCCACTGAGAGACTCCGTACATGCTAGAAATAACAGCTAAATTATATTTTATTGTTTCAATAGAATGTGGTACACTGTATAAGAGGCAGGATGGTCACAATAGGAACCTTTTTTATTATATGTCTACTGGTACAAGGTTGACATCAAGATAAATGAACTATAGCAACATCAAAAATTAAAGATGGATCCCTTACGCCCTTCTTAAAAGCAACATAGAGACAACTAGATAACCTTTGGTGGATCAGGCCTCTCCTATGGCTATAAATATTGGGAGTACAAACCGATAGAATAAGTACTAGGCTTAGAACAGAAGTCCTTAGATCAATTTGTTCGAGTAAAGTCCTTCAAGGTGGCGCTCCAGCATGGCCGCAGTCAAACGACTGCAACAAGCAAAAGAATAAAAGAGTAGATGCGCTAATAATTCTACAAACACCGCTATCCTCATACCACAACGATTACTACTACTATCACCACTACCACCAGTACCACAGCAACCACTACTACTCGCCGTACCACCACCACTATGAAAGTCGTTCTGTAATACACTCATTTAACCTGACCGACTTCATTTAATACCTCAGCGCCACCTATTGATAAATTGATGACTAAGGATAGCAATGTAGTAACCCCTAAAGGGAACTATTAGAAATCCCTAAACGGTTCTGTTGTATTGTGATGATCGCGTGACACCACCTGAAGCGATGCAGAAATTCTTAACGATCAATACAGACGCCGCCATCGGAAATATATATTGATGTATTTATTTATGTTATATTCTATAGATTTCTGCAAAATATGTCTGGAATTTCGGGATGTGGAGATTCATACATATATATGCACAGTTATTCAAGTACATAACATACATACATAGACACATTCAGGCATACACACACGCGTATATACACATGCGTACTTATATGTATATATACATACGCACACATGCATACATATATATATATATGTATACATACACACACATGCATATATATATATACATACACACAAATGCATATATATATATACATACACACAAATGCATATATATATATACATACACACAAATGCATATATATACATACATACACACAAATGCATATATATATATACATACACACAAATGCATATATATATATACATACACACAAATGCATATATATATATACATACACACAAATGCATATATATATATATATATATATATATACATACATAAGCAAACATGCATATATATATACATATATACACACATACAACATGCGTGCATATATATATATATATATATATATATACATACATATAGATATAGACACACACATGCATACATATATATACATACATACACACATGCATACATATATACATATACATACGTGCATACATATATACATATACATACGTGCATATATATATATACACACATACATATATATATATATGTATATATTTATTTATTTATTTATGTGTTTCAGCCAAGTGGCTGCGGTCATGCTGGTGCACCACCGTGATTTTCACGTTCCTTGCATGGCTCTTCTGCCCCACCCGACATGGTCCAATCAAGAGTTTTGATGGCACATCTGGTGTATAAGAGAATTTGACATAGCTGCCCTAAACTGCGTCTCATTACGAGCCATTGGTTCGTCTGGTATCGTGGAGAGGAAAGCGTCAAGTTTTGTCTTGAAGACCTCTACATATGTACATATATATATA
>NC_068989.1:83468738-83478961 GCF_001194135.2 Octopus bimaculoides
TATATATATACATATGTACATATATATATATATATACATATGTACATATATATATATATATACATATGTACATATATATATATACATATGTACATATATATATATATATATACATATGTACATATATATATATATATATATACATATGTACATATATATATATATATACATATGTACATATACTCACATATATATATATATATATATATATATACATATGTACATATACTCACATATATATATATATATACATATGTGCATACATATATATATACACACACATACATACATGCACAATTTCATATGTATATACATATATATATATGTATATAAATGATTACATGTATATATACATAAATACATGCTTATATACATGTATGTGTGTATATATACTGTCTGCGTTTTCCGTATGCTGCCTTCTCAACTTCATTGCAATCCTTCTATTTATTGAATTTCTTCAGTTCGTTATGATATCTGGTTTGCGCCTGAAGAACATGTGAGGTCTCTCGACATATAAAACTATTAGTAGCGCTTTAATACATGTATTGCGATCTTTAGATAATATCTATCTCTCACCTGATGGAATACTTTTTTGTTGAATTTTCACGGTTCAGTACATTATATATATATATATATATATTAAATTTGACTTACGTTGAAAGTCGACTAACAAAGTTTGCTTTAGGAGTGTTGAGATGCATCGAAAGATACAGGTAAGGAAATCATTTTACTTTTAAACGCTGGATAATGCAAATAATATAGCATGAACAGGATAAACTACCCATATTTTGCAGGAAAATCTGTCGGTGGTTAGCCATGAGACTCGAATTTGCATCTCTGTGATTACGCGTCAAGTACTTTACCATTAAGCTAAACTGCCCGAACGACAAATTCTGCAAATTTTTAATTTAAAATTATTTCCTTATTTGTATGTACATGTATGTATGTATGTATGTATATATATATATATATATATATATATATATATATATGTGCATGCTTATATAATTACATTCACGCATACATGTCTGCATACATACACAGATACATACAAGCATGCATACATATGCGTAGATACATACATGTATAGATTCTTTGCTTTACTTTCGGTCTTCAACTCCATGATAGGATCATATAGGTGCCGTTGTGACATACAGCGTGTCTTGGATAATTTTAGACGTAATGGAGGCCATTCCTCCCCAAGTTTAACCACAGTCGATTTCTTCCAGGAGATAGAAAGTCAGACAGAAAGAAAGACTGGGGAAAAGAGAACAATCGGTTCCAGGACTGGAGCCTTTAGTTACCAACTCCGAAGCGATGAAAAAACAAAGTTGGCTTCGGTAGGATTTGAACCATTGCCATAAAGTAATATATCCAATGTTTTAACGACTCCGTCGGTCGGCAGTACACACACACACACACACACATACATACATACATACATACATACATACCAATCTTGAGAAATTAAGCTTCTCAAAACCAGAAAGGAGAAAGCTGATTCGAAGACCACAGATCCACTCCATCACTGGAACTGTAGAAATCTGTAAAACTTTCCAGAAGTTCATCATTTAAGTATTTATGAGCATGTCTAGATATGCAAGTATATGCATGAAAAGACATACATGAAACAAAACATATAAATCTGCACGTATACACACATACATACATACAAAAATACCCTGTTATTGATGTTGAAATTCCAATGAAAGAGTCTTGGATTTAGGTTAGAAACCAGTTCTTCTTTATTGGCAAGAAATCTTGAAATAAAACTGAATAACAACACGCACACACAAATGTATGTATGTATGTATGCATGCATATATGCATGTATGTATGTGTTAGTGAAGATGACTGGCCTTATGGTTAGAGTGTTATACTCCCGAGACTATGGTTTCGATTCCCAGACAGGGGTTTGTATTGTTCTGGATCAAAACACTACATTCCACGTTACTCTGCTATAATTTTGATATCTGACGTGTGGCAAACTTGTGCACCTCTACAAACAAAGTCGATTTGATTGCGGGAAAGCTCCATTTTGCGTGCGTGCGTGCGTGTGTACAAGGGGTGTTGAAAAGTTCCTAGCTGTAAAAGTATTGCGAAAGGCCTGTTTGGAGGTCCAACCTTTCGTGTACTTTTACATGGTTTAGAAAAACTGAAGGACCGCTGCTATAAGTGTGCTAATCTGAGATGGGAATATGTCGAATAAAATCATAATTGGCTGATCCTCTTACATTCTCTTTTAACCCAAAGCCAGGAACTTTTCAGCATTCCCTCTCTCTCACACACACATTATGTATGTATATATATATATATATATATATATATATATATACTTGTGCCTCGGAGGGTAACTTTCTAGGTGCAATCCCATAGTCAGTCATGACTGAAGGGGGTCTCAACAGATATATATATATATATATATGTATATATATATATATATATATAACGTTAGATTACTGGTGGTGGTGGTAGTGGTGACAGTTTTAGTGAAGTAGGCGAGGGTGATAGGAGTTGGTGGTGGTGGTGGTGATATTTGAGATGCCGGCATATCTCTAATGACAAGATCTTTGGGAGGTTTGTCAAATCCCCTTGACAGTTACAAGTGGTTTTACGTTCACTTCATTCATTGTGAGGTTTTCGATGGTTGTTTCATGTCTTATTGTGAACCTATTAAACACACTCAACCGGACGTAACAACTTTCGTAGCTTCCGGTCGTAATGGCTACTGTTGCCGGTGTTGTCATTTTTATTGCTCTCCCCCACCACCAACAACTATAACGTTTTTCTCGCTCCTTTCTCTTTCGCCCCCGCTTCGTTCCTTGCGTCACCAGCATCTACATTTACATGCCATTGTTTTTACGCCTCTCTTCTCTTTTCTCTCTCTCTCCCACACTCTATATTTCTTTCTCTCTCTCTTTGTATTTTAGTGTATAGATTTCACAACCCTACACCGTATTTACTCTAAACACTCAGATGAATTTCCCTTTCGTTGACAGTGTGTATAAATTTATAATATTCGATCGTCATGTCAAACCGTTAACCCCAAAACATTTTTTTCTTTCTTCGTCTTTTTTCATTCTCTTTCCTTTTTTCCCCTCTCAATCCTTTCTGTCGAAGAACGTAGGCTTGATACGTAAAAGACTTTTCCGTTCTTCCTGAGCGTTCACCTAATATACCAGATTGCTGTTCCGATACCTGTTTTTTTGTTTCCTGTAAATTTGAACTACACACACACGCACGCACATTATATATATAATGTGCAGCACGGAATTTCGTTAGTGAACAGGTCGCGGTCTCACAGCAACGGAAATATTTTGGCAAATTAGATTCAAATGTTGAAGTGAATCTAACGGTTTTTGTGTGTTTTTAAATAGCCTTTAAACACCTTCTACGCTGCAATTGTTATATATATATATATATATATATAATTCCGGTTTCAGTCATTACACTACGTTTATACTAACGCACCGCTTGATTTTGCACAGAATTTCGTGGATGGATCCGAACCAACAACGAAAAATGACGGATATTAAATTTCAGATTGCAGTTCTACACTGTACCAACTGATGACACACACACGCCCCCCTCTCTCTCTCTCTCTCTCTCTCTCTCTCTCTCTCTTTCTCTTTATCTCTCTCTCTCTCTCACACACACACACACACACACACACATATATATATTCGTTTTTTTTTTCTTAGTTGTTTCAAGTCATTTGACTGCGGCCATTCATATATATTTTTAAAAGCAACACAAGAAGATTAAAGACTGGCAAGTATGGGGGTTAGATCGAGGCATTCAAAGAAAGAGAATGTGCCTTAACGTTTCGTACCTTATTCAATAATCAGAAGAAAGAGAAGCATTAAAGGAGTAAAAAAGAGAAATGTAACAACACGCGAAAGAATAGAAGTTAGATAATACTGTTGTTCTATTGTGATAGAAGGAAGATAAAGCGAGACTTACAATTTTTTACTACTTTTGAAATCATGATAATCATAAATATAATGAAACCGGTTGGGAAATTTTAAATACATTTGCTTAAAGTGTATTTTTAATTTCTGTCCGTCATACATAGATAAATGTATCTCATTCAGACACTGCTTCTGGTTGTTGGGTCCTGGTTCAATATTTCCAGGATTTTGCAGTGTGTTGAACCATCCCTTAACTACTACTCTTCCCAGGTTTACTCTCACTCGGAGAGTAGTAGCACTTGTCAGAATCACAGCTATTGATTAATTAGCGAGTAACAGAAGAATCTCCAAGCACTTGTGAATACTCTGAAACGAGACTGCGGAGTTAACCTCGGTTGCAGATCATGTAGTTGAGACCCGCAAGCGCGGCTACTACATAGTAGGTGGAGGTCTCGAGACTTGTAAAGCAATTCACCTTGATGAAGGGCACTCCCATGTAAAACCCTACAGCTAACTGGTCACTGCAGCCGTCTTAGCCTGCTGAACCACTGTGGTGGGGCCTCGACATCTAAATATTGGATTGTGCGGGCTGACTTTCAATTTGAAAGTACTAAGCAGAGCCAAGAAGTTAACCTTCCAGCGTCATGGATCACTTCACACAGCCATTTGAAGGCACTTGACTCTTCGTCAAGATCTTCAGACACGAAGAAATACTATTCAAATAGTACTGCGTAATATATTTAAAATATGCTTAACACATTTTTACAGATAAGCTACATTTCATTAAACACACCTTCATACACAAAGATCCGTAAGTGTGTGCGAGTGTTTGTATGTGTGTATATGCGAGTGGGTGAGTTTGTATGCGTGTGAGTGTGTGTATCTTTCAGTGTATGTGTGTGTGTGTGTGTGTGTGTGTGTGCTTGTAAAAACACGCTTTTGTCAATTTAACCAGCAAGACAAACAGTACTCAATACTTGTTCAAGAATATATTAATTCGTATGAAGCTAGTGAGTCACTCAGTCGCAATCCAGTTTTTCTAGCTCGCATGAATAAGACACGGAGGTAAGAAATAGAGAGTGAGAGGGATGGCCGATATGCAAATAGTAGTGCAGTGTTTGCATTAAAAAAAACTTGAAGCAATGTGTTCAAGGATGTCAGTCAATTCAGCAATGTGAACTCGCTTCACAGGTTATTTATGAGGTAATATATCAGTTTCAAATTTTGGCACAAGGCCAGCAATTTCAGAGCAGAGGGTGAGTCGATTACTACGACTCAGTGCTCATTTGGGGTCTTATTTTATCGCCCCCGGATGGATGAACAGCAAAGTCGACCCTGGCGGAATTTTAACTCACAACGTAAAAACTGAAGAAATGCTAAGCATTTTGCCCAGCAGGCAAACGACTCTGTCAGCTTACCATTTTCTGGAGGTAGTATGATAATAATGGTAACTATATATATATATATATATATATATATATATATATATATATATATATAATGTGTCAATTTACAACAGCTGTTTCTAACGAGTTTTTAATCGATTAATAGAGACATTACATCATTAGAAAAAAAAAACATTTTCCTCTGGTGAATATATGAACCACAACATTTCGATGTAAAATTTTTACCACACACGCAAAACCAAACATACATATATATATAGCCATACAAAATCCGCGCCTGCTGGTTGGTGCAATATGGCTGAATGGTTTAGAAGTTCGTTTCGCAGCCGTGATGTACCATGTTCGATTCCAGTTCTTGGCAACTTGGACAAATATTTTCTATTGTTTCAGTTCGACTTATACCTTCAGTGATTTTAGGTAAGATGGAAACTGTAGTGAAGGTCATTCGAGAGATTGTACTTGTAATTCAATAACTGCTACTTTGTCACACATACAGCGTCACGCTGATTCAACCTGAGATTTATTTTAAGAGTACCGATTACTTAGGAATACTCAGCGACGATTTAAATGTTAATTCAGCTTAACTAAGTTGATGAAACATCACAATCCTCATCGCCGAACGACGGAGATCCACTACTACTCTGTATGCCTGTGTATATTGACAAAAGACGTTCGCGCGTCAGATGGAATCCTTTTCAGCAGGCTTTCTGACTTTCTGTACTGAGTTTTCAAATCCTGCCAAGACCAACTTTAGCTTATAAAAGGATAAAAGCTCACCCCGGAGTTATAAAATACCAGGTTGGACCTGAAAACGATTGCCCTTTTTTCCTTCTGCGAAAACGGCCATGTTCAGAGCAGAGGAGGCGCTCCCTTTTCTAGGTTCAAAAATCTACTGAGTACATATAACAGAGATCATATATTCATTAAAATCTGGTATACAACACTGTTGTTATTCATTTCTTATGACTTACATACGTTACAATTTATTGCATGTGTACAATTCATTCATTAATAGTAATTTGTTACATGAAAATCGGGTGAATCTCTCTGTTGTACCAGTATTATATCTTAGAGTTTAATAATTACATATTTGGGTGTCAGCTTTTGGGTATATAATATTTTAAGATTTCTATTTTTGTCGGTGTTTTATGAGTGGAAATTTGACAAAAATTTTGTTTGAGGTCAATGATTTATTCAGAAGACAATATTAAAATGTTTTACTATGCTTGTAAAAACTAGTTGAGACCACCATATAATGGAACTGCTGTGAAACTATAAAACGACATCATAATAGAACTTCACTACCACACCTCAATATTGTGAGAGAAACTTGCTTACAACGCCGCATACGACAGAAGTATAACTACACTACAATTGCAACAATATTGTTGAAAATAGCTTTTTAAACCACAATTCCGTGCGTCCTTCACCTTTATATACTTTAAACAAAGCAGACCGTATGAAGTAGACTATTCATGTTAGCAACTTAGCTCGTTTGAAGTAGAGAGTAAACTCAATATTTTACTGGCCTTCACTGTTGATGTCAACTTATTTCATATTGGGCACACAGTTTGGCACAAGCCCAGCGATGTCTGGTGTAGGAGTAAGTCGATTGCATTGACCCCAATGCTCAACAGGTACTCCTTTTATCGACCCTGAAAGGACGAAAAGCAAAGTCGACCTCGGTGGAATTTGAACTCTGAACGTAATAATTACCAGCTAAACATGGGGTTAATGTAATCGACTTATTCCTTTCCCAAAATTGCTGGCATATTAACCCGAAGAGCCCACCGGGTCAGTAACGGTCTGCGAACTTGTAATACTAAAACTGACAATAATTGCCCACTGAACGCGATCGCTCTGTTAAAAGTATGGGTTGGTTATTAGCAGAAGATATGCAGTGGAAATATTTTGTAATACAGTTCTGTATTTGCGAGATGAGGAATTATGTACACAATTTACATTTGACGGATATTTGTTCTCATCTTGTTTGTTGCTAACACAACGTTTCGGTTGATGTACTCTCCAGCCTTCATCAGGAGTCTTGGGGAAATTTCGAACCTGGGTTCTCATTCCTAATGTATTTTTCGATGTTATTATTGTTATTATTATTATTATTATTATTATTATTCAGGTCACTTTCCGAGTTCGATTGCAGGCAGTGAACTGAATAATAATAACAACAACAACAACATAGAAAAATACCTTAGGAATGAGAATCCAGTTCGAAATTTCGCCAAGACACCTGATGAAGACTGGAGAGTACATCAGCCGAAACGTTGTATTAACAACAAACAAGACGAGGACAAATATCCGTCAAATGTAAATAATGTAAATAATGTGTAGTTTCTGTGCTAGTTTATAAATGGCTTACTTTGGGAAACGACAAACTTACATTTTCAACACATAATCAAGAAATCTGAGTCAGAAAATATTTTAAATCTAGGTAATCAGTTAAGCAACTGTTAATCTGGAAAAAACTTCTCACGCAGCCATTTTAGACAGATAACATCGTTTCACAAACTCACTGCTATACTGTGTGATGTGTCTCCACACTTAAATGTAACTCTTTCTGCTATATACCCATGGCCTGCCTGAAATTTTGGAGGTAGGGGATAGTTGATTATATTAACCCCAGCATTTAACTGGTATTTAGTTTATTGAGCCTCAAAGGACGACAAGCAATGTCAGCGTAATTTGAACTCAAAACGTAAACACAGACATAATGCCACTAAGCACACTATTCTCACAGCTCGTCACATTCTCTTAAATAAAAATAATTTCAAATTTTGGCACAAGGCCAGCAATTATGGGAAAGGGATAAGTCAATTACATCGACCCGAGTTTCCAACTGGTACTTATTTTATCGACCAATTATCTCTTGTATAAGTAGTTGTGGTTCAAAAGATTACCGAGTGGTCAGAAACGTTTTAATATCAGATTAAATGTCTTAAAATGTCTCAAATTAAACTCCTCTTCTTTTAATTTCTCATTCCAAATCCTGCTCCGAGTTAAACTGACCTTCTAGCTTGTCACCATATTTTATAAAATAAAAACCCTTCATAAACTGGAGTCACTTTCAATGGTTATAATTAGAAATCATAAAAGGCATGGTAGTTTAGAGCAGGATTTGAACTCAGAACATAGAGGAAGGTAAATGAAATATTGCATGACAGTTCAAGTTACTATTTCGGACTACCGCAGCTTTCATTCTTTCGTACATACATGAATATACACATACATACATGTATACATGCATGCATACATACATACATACATACATACACACACGCACGCATAGGCGTGGCTGTGGAGAAAGAAACTTGTTTCCTAGTTACACGGTTCCGGTTTCAGTCCCACTGCGTGGCACTTTAAACAAATGTCATCTTCTATAGCCTCCGACCGACCGATATGGAAACTGAAAGGAGCCCGGCGTATATGTATATGTGTGCGTGTGTGTGTGTGTGCGTGTGTGCGTGTGCGTGCGTGTGTGTGCGTGTGGTCCCACAACCGCTTGACAACTGGTATTGACGGTATTTACGTCCCTGTAACTTAGCAGTTCGGCAAAAGAGACCTATGAAATAAGTACCAGGCTAAAATGTATATAATATGCACTGGTGTTGATTCATTTGACTAAAAAATATTCGAAGCAACGCCATTCTATGGCCACAGTCTCATGACGAATAAAGTAACACCCATATATACACACACACACACATATATATGGAGCCTAGCAGCAGATATAAAAAGGGGAACTTGACACGACGATCAGTCGGACGCTGACACTCGTTGATGCTGCATCGAAGAGGCCAGGGAATAGAAGAAAGAAGACATGCACCCAACACCAGAGCTGAAGACACCTCCGAAAGGAGGGGCCCCGCCACGTCAAAACGGTAGAGGAGTAGGGGCCGAAACCGGACGTGGTTCCTCCTGATGATGTCTTCAGCTAACTGGATCCTATAAAGGAGCTGTTGTGGTAGCAGACCACGAAACATGGTTGAAATTCCTATATATATATATATATATATATATAAGATGATGCAATACATTACACGACTATTTGGCATTGATTTCTTTTTAAAGAATTTGTGGTAGAATTGCTTGTTATTTCCAACAGGAGCACATAAATCTCCGCTGTTGGCAAAGAATGGAAGAACGTGTAATTACGAGGAAAGGATGGGGAATTGTAAAAGACTTAATCAACCGTAGAAATTTATTTACAGGGAGAAAAGGCTCACTGATATTGCGCAAAGCTAAGTCAACCTTGATAGAATTTCAATTTAGTACGTAACGTTATATTTCAAGTTTTAACTCCCTTTCGATTTGGTCAAACACTGTTTTAATACAAACATGTGAACATTCGATATATCATGAATATCTATTATGATTAAACTGATTGGAACATTATATCTTTTAATACAGTCCAATATATAATTTTCTGTAGAATAATGTAATAATATCGTTTATTAAAAAATAACATAACACCATACATATTTTAATATATAACATTATATATTGTATGTGTATATATCATGTTATTACATAATGTATAGACAACATGATACATGTTATGATTATAATATGATTATTATTCTAACGTTGGTGTGAGGCCAACAATTTTGAGTGGAGACAGCAAGACAATTACATCGATCCCAACAGAAGAAATGAAGTTGGCTTGATGGGATTTGAACTCAGAAAATTAAAAACCGCAAATATACCACTGGATATTTTGTCCAACGCGCTAACGACTCCGCCAGCTTGTTGCCTTAATAGTATAATTAATATACGATAGTAATAGAACAATGATATATGCGTGTTTCCGATGGCTTCGATGAACAAGTGTCCCAATTCCTCAATCAGTTGAGCTAACCTATATATATATATATATATATATATATATATATAT
>NC_068989.1:83479379-83480672 GCF_001194135.2 Octopus bimaculoides
TTTTGGGATAGTAATGTGGAAAACAATCTTGAAAGACATTTAAAGTCTTTGTTGGTTTCAGAATGGATTTTAGTGTAGCATGTTTACTTGTAATACTCTTCATCAGAAAAACAAATGCTACCGATTCTACCAGCTCGCCACCTTAACGATTACAACAGAAGTGCATTTGCAAGGACACAATATTAAAAATAAAAGCGAAAACAGAAACGGTTTATTTATAGGACACTTCCGTTCTTGAAATTATCTTCTCTTAATAAAAAATAGAAATCAAGCGATTGAAATGTCGAACGTTATATGTCATTAAAATGAAAAGAAAGAATGGAGGCAAAGGGAGATAAGTGCAGGAGTTAATCGAAATTTTTCATAATTGTTTGAAATGTTTGTTTTGTATTGTAAAAAAAAAAGAAAATGTTCAATAATTAGAGAATAAAGTATTCGCTTATATCTTCGATAGCGCATCTCTCACGAGTCGATCTAAATGATTAGTCACCTCCCCCATACAGTTTCAAGCCTTGCAATTATTATTATTATTATTATTATTATTATGAGTTCAAACTACGCCGAGGTTGACTTTGCCTTTCATCCTTTTGGAGTCGATAAATTAAGTACTAGCTGAACATTGGGGTCGATGTAATCGACTCATCCCAAGCTTCCCTTGTGGCAAAAATTTGAAATGATAATAATAATTATTATTATTATTAAGTCAGCGAGCTGGCAGAGTAGTTAGCACGTCAGACAAAATGCTTAGCGACCTTTCGTCTGTCTTTACGTACTGAGATCAAATTCCGCCGAGGCCGACTTTGCCTTTCATCCGTCTTTGCGTTTCAGGAAGAATTTGAACTTAAGTCCTAAAGTGCTGTAACTAGATACTGTAATACATTTTGTCCAGTTATTTAACTGTTCCGCCTGCAAGCCTGGCACCAGCGCTGGTTGTTCTAACGAAGGATAATCTTCAAATGAAACATAATATGGAAAAGCCTGCCGAGAATGAGATAAGATTTTTAACACGGCTGAATATGTGCAGAAGAAAGATACGAGAGACAAAAGAAGTCTTCTAGATTATGGCTGTTGTTGTTGTTGTTGTTGAAGACCTCTTTGACCAATCGATTGCGATGCTGATGTAGATATGCATATGATGTGCGGGTGTATGTGTATATATACACCCTGCTATCTTCACATCACTGTCTTCAGATTACTATGTATGAGTCTCTATGTCTGCATATGTATATACATATTAAACTTACACACACATTATATATATATATATATATATATATATATATATATATATAT
>NC_068989.1:83480879-83482999 GCF_001194135.2 Octopus bimaculoides
TCTATGTCTGCATATGTATATACATATTAAACTTACACACACATTATATATATATATATATATATATATATATATATATATATATTTACAATTTCTGTTCTTATTTTCTTCTACTACCTTCCGCCATTTTCCTTCTCTATTTTCTACTATATATTTATATATATATATTTCGTATGTTTATATTATCTATTGTTATTGTGAATATTGTAGTTGATACTTGTTGCTTATGTTGCAACTGTTGTTGTTGCAGTTTGTTTTTTAATCTTTTTTGTCTATTTTTTTTTATTGTTACTGAGAGTTACTTCTGCTGTTGTTGTTATTGTTGTTCTTGCTGCTACTGTTATCGTTGATGGCTTTGTTTTTATTGATATTGCAAATGCTCTTCTTGTTGCCATTGTTGCGTTTATTGTTGTACTTGCTGCTGCTGCTGCTACTGTTGCTGTTGTTGCAATGTCTTGTTCTGTGTTGTTATTTAGTTTAAGCTTTAACGAAACAATACCCCAAGCTACTCACTTCAACACTCAGCCACTGTATATATATATATATATATATATATATATATATATATATATATATATATATATGCAGGTATGTACAATTAGAGTGTGTACGCATGTATGTGTAGATGAATGCAGCTATGTATGTATATGTGTACGAGTAAGTGCACGCTGATGTATACGAATGTATGCATATACATATGTATGAATCTATGTAAGCACATATTGTTAATAGGTGAACGTTTCCCTGCAAGCTTCAATGCGTGCATATATATAAAATGTGTATATATATATATATACATACACACACAGGGTGTTCAAAATGTCTCTCCGCAGTAAGTATTTTACTGCAAATAAATATTTATAAGATGGCATAAGACTGCAAAAGAATATATTAGACTATATATTAGTGAAAAAAATTCACTGCGGAGAGACTTCCTGAACACTATGTGTGTGTGTGTGTGTGTGTGTGTGTGTGTGTGTGTGTGTGTGTGTGTGTGTGTGTGTGTGTGTGTGTGTGTGTGTGTGTGTGTGTGTGCATACATACATATATATAAATTGTATGTGTATATACGCGCATATACATACATATTTGAATGCATATAAATACTCACATGCATGCATGCACGACAAAACAACTTGACTACTTCTATATTATGCTCTTTAAAAGATATTATCATATATGACAATTGAATAGAATGACCGTGTAATGGTACAATCAACAATAATCATGTGACTGGTTGGATACAACATGTGACTGCAACACGTGAGCGTAATGTGGGTTGTTAGAGGCACTCAGTGCACAGCGCTTTCAGATAGAAAAATTCGGATTTTTAACAGATTTCATTCATGTTGTTATTTCTTGATCAAAACTAATTTTGTCTTGCCTCCAGCACGACTGATTGAGCTGAACACAACTGTGGTAGAACATTATTTTAGCTTCCGCTTTCTGTGAGTTTTTATGCTGCCCAGAATGTGTGAGAGATGCTAGTACAATTTCCTTCAACTTCCTCTTTTCATTACCGCCATCTTTCTTCCAACCCACAATACGCTACCGCTACTACTACTACTACTACTACAAGCACAATCAGGTCAACAAGAACAACAGTGATGACAATAACAACACCAATGACATTTCCATTTAAAAGCTGGAGTTCTATACACAGCAACATCACCATCATCATCACCAACAACATTAATAATGTTAGCAACAGCAGCGGCAACAACAAGAACTACAACCATTTCTTACATAAACACAAAAGCCAGAAATTTGGGGGAATTGTTCGTCGGTTACATTGACCCCAATATTTGACTCGTATTTCATTATATTGATACCAGAATACTGAAAGGCAAAGTTCGTCTCAGCAAAATTTGGAAGCAGAACGTAGAGTGTCAGACTTAAGAACGCAGATTTCAGTCATTGGACTGCGGTCATGCTGGTACACCGCCCTTAGTCGAACAAATCGACCCCCAGGACTTATTCTATCGGCCTCTTTTTGCCGACCCGTTAAGTTTCGGGGATGCAAACACACCAGCATCGGTTGTCAAGCGATGGTGTGGGACACAGACGCACAAGCACGTGAATATATATATATATATATATATATATATATACACGACAGG
>NC_068989.1:83483364-83485864 GCF_001194135.2 Octopus bimaculoides
TATATATCGCAACATTGTGGCTTTAGTTCACAAAGAGGTGAAGCGCTCTCTTTTGTTTCTTTTGCCAAATAAACACGGGCATTATAGTAGGTGCGTTTATTTACTCTCAAAAATAATAATAATAATAATAATAATAATAATAATAATAATAATAATAATAATAACCATCCCGAAATATAACAATATCTGTTTCAATACGCAGTTTCACGTCAGGAATCTTGCAACACAAATTCATAGACGTTAAATTTTATTGTTCTCTATTTATCGAATGGCAAATTTTTGCTCCATGCTACAAAGGGATGCAGTTTAGCACAATACTTAGCAATTTCAAATACAAAACGCACACTTATACATAGAATTATCCACTGTATCATCGCACATCGATCAGACTATCGGATGTTGTTGTCCACCGCTGGCTACAATGCGATTCATCGGACTGTTGTGGCTTTCCAATGATTCCACCCCGCTGGGCAGACCAACATTTCCCCATCGCAGGTTTACGCTTTTACTGGTAAGCGGATTGGAGCAACGTGAAATTAAGTGTTTCTCTCATGAACTCAGCGCTCCACCGCCTTGGGAACCGAAGCCACAAACTTGCTATACAGTAATCCCTTGTAATATCACAGTTCACCTATCGCGGTTTATCGTCTAAGCTGACGTCGATTCCTCTGTGGTGTTGTTTTGCATTTATAATAAAATAAATATATACGAACCACAAAAATAATTTTTAAAAATATGCAGTACAGTACTGTTTCTACTTAGCAGATTTTCACCTATCGCGAGAGTTTTGGAACGAACGTAACACCCGCGATAGTCGAGGAATTACTGTATGTATGCGTACATATAAGCGAACTTTAAGTTAGTTAAAATATGTTTGTGACATATTACATATTTCAACGCATTTTCTATACCTTTTATCATCAAAGAGAATTTTTTTTTCTCCTCGGTAACTGAAAGGAATTTGCCTAAATTTGAAATATGTCACAAACATATTCTTAACTAATTTAAACTTCGCTTATGCCTAAACGCTGCTTATCGCTGATACTGCTGAGTATATATATATCACTTGAGAGGGTGCTGAAAAGTCCCTGGATTTCAGAGCATCGTGAAAGGTCTGGCTGGAGGCCAGACGTGCCGAATTCTTATACAAGACTTAGAAAAAAAACTGAAGAACTGCTGCAATAAGTCTGTGCATCTGAGAAGGGAATATGTTGAATAAAATCATAATTAACTGATCAACCTGTATTTCTTTTTACCCCAAACCAGGAACTTTTCAACCCCACCCTCGTGTGTGTGTGTATATATATATATATATATATATATATATAAAGACCTTCCTCATAGTTTCAGTTTACTATATTACATTCGCTTGAAGGCGGCGAGCTGGTAGAGACGTTAGCACTCCGAGCGAAATGCTTAGCAGTATTTCGTCTGTCTTTACGTCCTGTGTTCAAATTCCGCCGAGGTTGACTTTGCCTTTCAACCTTTCGGGGTCGATAAATTAAGTACCAGTTGCGTACTGGGGTCGATCTAATCAACTGGTCGCCCCCCCCCTCCCCAAAAATTTCGGGCCTTGTGCCTAGTGTAGAAACGCATATTGCATTCGCCTGTCATTGGCACAAAGTAAGACGACTTGTGCTTAATGTACTGTACACCGGGATCCAGCCGTAACCCTACTGCTTGGGAAGTGAAGTTTTCGTTTGCCTTTCGGTTACAAGTTAATTTTAATATTTATGACCTACGATTGAAGACGGTCGACCAGTAATCTATCTTCTGGATCAGGGTTAAACATCGACTACCAAACAAAGAAATAAAAAATTCCAACTTTTTATCAACAACGGAAGAGAAATTGAAGTGAAAACTTACAGAATCCTTAGTTTCGTGCATAAAGCGATGTGGGTCCTTTTTGTTATAATATACATCTTCATGTATAAATGGAGCAGATTATTTCCGCTATGACCACCACAAAAATCGGAGTGTGTCAGTTTGTTAACTAGAGAAATATAGACTGTGACTTACCTGAAAGTAAACAAAAATATATATATGTATAAATTAAGAAATACATAAATTATATTAAAGGCTTAATACGTTTAAAAATAATAACGAAAGAAAGAAGTAGCTAAGTTACTAATTAGATACATCGTACATTAATAAACAAAGAAAAAAGGGGAGACAGAGGTTAGAGGCCAAGTCAAACGTTAAAAAATTTGACATCCAGATGGGAATGGAAAGAGTAAGTGGAGGAGGGATTGAAATAGCTGAGGAGAGAAATGTGAAGGAGAGCAGTGTTAGATATAATTTTAGTGGACATAGTATCAACATATTTAATATAGTAGAGAGGAATGAATCGGCAACTAAATATACAGATTTAAACACGTAGGTGTAGGATTCTAAGTTGTGAAACTAATTACATATATATATATATATATATATATATTTCGAATTATGTATATATAATCTGAATTATGCAATAGAAGCTCTATATTAGAGTTTTTATCTA
>NC_068989.1:83488930-83492112 GCF_001194135.2 Octopus bimaculoides
TATATATATATATATATATATATAAATAGGTTCATACAGCGAAACATGGCCATATTTATTTAATCATTTTTATTTCAACCTAATATACATTATTCCTGGCGTTTAATAGAATCTTTTATTCTTTAATAGAGTGGCTTCTAGTTCTGAAAGTTTCCTTTCAGATATATTTATTTGACTGCATACACACACATGCATCTATATATACATGCATGCTCTGAAATATACATATGTACGCAAAAACAAAACCATACAAATGTACGATCTCAAACGCACGCAGGTAAATACGCACATTTCACCGTTATTTCCCTCCAGTTAACCAAATGTTTAAGGAAATAGACCACCATAGTAATATCGCCAGCTAAAATAAAAAGGTCAGACATCTTGAATGAATTGGTAACCTATGGCATACCTACGTCACCGATTGACCTCGTCACGATCACAACCTAGTTTCGGGAGGTGAAAGGTTGTATCGTAAGAATTACTGCTCAACCTCTTGAACTTTGGCCCATATAACACGTGACAAGCGGTGAAATCTTCCGACCTTTCTTCTAAAAGTGTGTTGGTATGTATACGTAGATATGCGACTGAGAGTGTGGTGCGTGTGTGCGTGTGTGTACGTGCACACATACACACATTTACAAGTTGTTTCTCCTTTCCTATGCTTGTGTACATTTTTATGTATATTAGTATATACTCAAGCATATGTTAGTGTTTAAATGTAGTAACGGTTTTCTTTGTAGTGTGCTCATATACATATATACATACATGTTTATTTATACATACACACACCACATACACGCACACATTTCTTTATTGATGACGTCATAAGAGTTTAGAAACTTCGAAAACGTGAAATAATTAGTTTTATAAATAGTAAATCTCGAAGCAAATAAAGCTGTAAATATACATCTAATATTGGATTGAAACTGTTGATAGGCAGACAGGCAGACAGACAGGCAGACATATACATAGACAGCATCGCGCGTGTTGTAGTTCTATATTTAAGAGATGAGGAATTACGTACATTGTTTACATTTGACGGATATTTGTCCTCATCTTGTTTGTTGTTAACACAATGTTTCGACTGATTTACCCTCCGGCCTTCATCAGGCGTCTCGGGGAAACTTCCAACCTGGGTTCTCATTCCTAAGGTATTTTTCGATGTTATTATTATTATGATATTATTATTCAGGTCACTGCCTGGAATCGAACTCGGAATTTTGGAGTTAGTAGCCCGCGCTTTTAACCACTACGCCATATACCCACCAACCCAAATATTCCGATTCCAGGTAGTGACCTGAATAATAATAATATCGAAAAATACCTTAGGAATGAGAAGCCAGGTTCGAAATTTCCCCAAGACACTTAATGAAGGCTGAAGGGTATATCAGCCGAAACATCGTGTTAACAACCAACAAGATGAGGACAAATATCCGTCAAATGCAAATAATATACACATGTGATGTGTTTCTGTGCAGATGCTTGTATCTGCACGTATATGTGTGTATGTCTTGTGTGAATATATACATACATACATACATACATACATACATACATACACGTGTGTGTGTGTGTGAGAGAGAGAGAGAGAGAGAGAGAGAGAGAGAGGAAGGGCAATGTTATGTATATTAGTGTACATATATGTACATACAATGTAAATATTTCTTATTGCATGTATGCGAGCATGTAAGCGAGTGGTTAAGAATTTTTATTTCGCAATAATGAGACACTGGTTTTGATGCCATTCCATGTCATAATAGGCTCCTAACTTCTAGCAACATTTCAGGTGGAGTCGAGTATCCGAGCTTTGCGAGTGAAACAGGGAAGACGGAAATTGTATTGAGATCGGGGATTGAATCAGTAAGACAAAAACAGATAGGCTTGGCACACAGTGTTCCAATGGTTGGTAAAGTATATACCAGTGATACACTGCGGTTTATAACAGATTGTCTATTTTGTATTCTAAACATTATTGTTGTAGTTGGTTGTAACGAAAGCTACTACTGCAAAACAAGTTTGCCAACGTAGTTTCAATGCCAATATATTCCACTTGATATGAAGAAAGACTTGAACATCAAATTTTCCCTTCCATCTTTCTCTGCAGCCTACGGTAGTCATACTTGAGAAAACGGTTATATTGATTAATAATAAAAAAAATTATAACTTAGTTTGAAGAATAAGTTACGAGACACCTTGAGCTACATCTGATTATGATATATCTACACGATGGCTGTTTTTTGTGTCAAAATATCATTAGGAAAAGCAGCAAGCCCTCAGGTAACTATGTAAACCGTTGGTTCTCAACCATTTTTTGCCTGTGGACCGTTTTGATTCCTATTTCACACTACTGGAACCCCATTGCCATTCGATGCTTTAAAAAATCCCATATTTTTATATAAAATTATTAGGAATTGTATAAAAGCATTGCTAAAATATTTTGAGTATTGAAAAAGTATAACTGATTTATTGCACAATTTTCAACAACTAAATCTGATCTGGACCCCCCCCCCCCTCACAAGGTTCATGTAGACCCCCAGCTGAGAAATATGCAAACTTTGGTCTGATGGGGATCGTGACGATGGATCTGTCCTTCTTTGGCATTTCTCATCCACCATAGTAGCTCCGGCCTTCTAAACGTTGCTTGCAATAATCCAGATGCAGTTTTGTCCCATCTCCCTTTGTGCTGCAGCTATTTCTCACACCGTGTGGTCGATCCCTGCTTGGGTGAGCTGGTGTTTCAGCTGGTCTTTGAAGAGCAAATGTATCCTACCTCTTAAATAACACTAACATAACACTTCCATATAAAATATCTACATACCATCTACATAACAAAGCTAAGTAATACGTCTACGATGCAAAACACGTCTATGTAACACACCAAAGCAACACAATAACGCAACACATTAACACTGCACACTAACATAATATGACCCAGCAATACAGCACACACCAACAATGCGTGTGCATACATACACATACACAGATACGAGCAAAACCCAACTCCCAACCATCACATCATCTCTCTTCACAGACATAATTAGATAAACACGAATCACATGAAATATCATTCCCCTATTCCCATCATTCCCAACATACAGACAAGGTGTGTGAATGAGTGTGTGTACGTGTGCATGCTTGAGTATGTATATATATCTAGATGTACATGAAACTATATATATATA
>NC_068989.1:83492641-83495609 GCF_001194135.2 Octopus bimaculoides
ATATATATATATATATATAGAATAATTTGAAGGTATGTATGGATGAATATATTTCAATATATATACGCAATTACATATGTGTGTATGTCTGATTGCAAATTTAGATAGGAAGAGGCCAGACATAACTACAAAGACACAGATCTAAAAGAAAGACAGAACACTTCAGCTTCAGGACATCATCTTTACACTCTCTACACACAATGTTGACGTCACTTCCTGTGCACTGTAAATGGCGTCCTCAGTTTGGTTTCGGGGGAAGATAATTGTAGTTAAGGTATTTTTTGTTGTTGCTGGTGGTGGTAGTGGTGGTTATTGTGTCGTTGTTATTGTTATTCGAGGTGAAGGTGGTGGCGATTGCGTAAGAATAGTAGCGGTGGATGGTGTGGTGGTTCTTATGGTGCCAATAATAGTGTTGGTAGTGATGGTAGTGATGTAGGTTATTATTAATGATTTTAATAGTGGAGTGGTAGTGTCGATTGTAATATTGGTAGTGGCAGAGGTGTGGATAATCGTACTGGTTGAATTGTGGTGATGAAGGATATACTGATAATAGTAGTAAGCAGTAACAGCGTTGGGGTGGGTAGATTAGTTGCGGTATTCAAGGGTGGCATTGCTATTGAAATGTAGAGGAAATTTCACGCTGTTGTTGTTATTGTTTATATCACTGCTGTTGTTTTTGTTGTGTTACCGGATCACATCGAACTGGCATGCAGCGATCAATATAAGACAATCAATATTTAGATAACATGGATTTGAAACATTTGCTTGTCGCTGAATATCTGTGTTCCAGCTACACACACACACACACACACACACACACACACACACATATATATATATATATATATATATATATATACATATACACATACATATGTATACATATATATATACACATATGTATACATATATATACACATGTATACATATATATACATAGACATAAATACATACACACACATATCTATATATATACATACATATATACATGCATGCATATACACACACATATATATATATATATATATACATATATATATACACAGACTCATACACACATCGATATAATATATACATACAGATATATACATATATATATATACATATATATATATACACACATATATACGCACACACACATACAGACTCTTCTACACAAATAGATATAATATTTACATATATACACAAATTTATATATATATATATATATATATATATATATATATATATATATATATACATTTAGATAGATAGATAGATAGATAGATAGATAGATAGATAGATAGATACATACAAAGGAATGAAAATATAAGGTAGGCTTCTCAAAGTGCCCCAAAACATTCTTGGTGTATTTAACGATTCATTGGCGACATAGCTCAAATTTTTTTTTTTTTTATAGCAAAACTGTAAAGGTATTTTGATGCCGAAAATTTATTCCCAGAAGGTTTTAGTACAAAACTTACATTAGCTACAATAAACAGATGCAAACTTTTTTTTACCTAACAACTCTTATGATCCTACTGATGTCATGAATACACGTGTGGCTATATTTATATGCATTTATGTCAGGATACTTAATTTTGCACCATGTAAAGGGGTTTGTTCTCTTTTACTTGTTTCAGTGGTTGAACATTCAGCCTTGCTAGAGTATCGCTTTGAAGAGTTTAGTTGATCAAATCGTTCCCCAGGCGTTATCTTAAGACTGATACTAATCGACTACTTTTGCCTAGCCACTAGGTTACATGGCCGTACATAAACCAGAACCCGTTGTCAAGTGTTGTGAGTCGAACGCACACACATGTTTATAAAGAGAGAGAGAAAGAAGGGGGAGACAATTACGTCAGGCTGCTGTACTGTTAGTGATCGGTCTGGGGCTATAGTAAATGGCTCTTGCCTAAGGTTCCACACAATCGAAATTCTTCACCACATAACCATACTTGCGTATTTTATACTTATGTTCTGATCAATTTTCAGTTCAGTCTATTTATCATTTGATGATGTTAGCTTATGTAGTATAGTGTTTTAAATGCTAAGAACACGACTATAACTATCTTTTATGGAGTTTCTGTTGAAGGGTTTCTTGCAGCGGAGATGAACTAGGATGTCACCTTATTTATTAAAATTAGGGAATTTTTTGCAATATTTGCCTTAACGTTTAACGAAAAAGTTACGTCTAGTTATAATTTTGAATGGGTTGTGTGAGGAGATGTAAGTTAATCCGTCTTTCAAACCATTATTTGCTATAACACAATAGTAATTGGGATTGCTTTGTGAAAAAATTATTTGATTGAAGGTTGGAAATTCTACTACTGTTAATAATTCGGTTTTTAAACATTGTGTGAAAATGACAGCAATTTTTATTTATATATGTGAAATTCGCGTTTGGATATTTTCCCGGTTTGTATTTGTTTGTGTATATATTAGAAGTAACACCGAGAAAACAATACAAAGGTTAATGGTTATGTCTAGTTCAAACCGAGATTCTTGAATATCCTAATGAGGTCAACGCTGAAGCGTGAAGAGAAATGGCTAACCCATCATCTCTGTATAATCCTATGTTTCATGCAGCGAATTGCTTCTTCATTATATCTAATATATAAACAGACAGACAAGATCGCATATATCTGCAGCTTAATGACCCCCATACTAGCGTCGAAAGAACTTGTGAAGCTTGATTCTCTGAGCCAGAGAGAATGCTTCTTTAAAACTAGAACCTTCAATGCATAATTTTTTTTCTATGCTTATGTTGTCTATGTGATCGAGAAAAAATGAAAATGAAAGGAGAGCGAAAGAAAGATGGTGTGGAGAAGCAACAAGTGGACAAAACAATGTCAGGTCATTAAAAAAATAACGAGAACAAGTTTGTCTGTAACATATCTTTATAGTATATTATATTTATACGGTTGATTTGAGTTTTAACTGTGTATCAAACACACGCACTTATACGTATATATATATATATATATAT
>NC_068989.1:83495705-83496765 GCF_001194135.2 Octopus bimaculoides
ATAGATAGATAACTAATAATGTCATATTCACACATGGAGTGAGTGTGTTTATGTATATAATAGAAGTCTTGAAAAAAACATGAACATATGTATATATATATATATATATATATATATATATATATATGCGTGTATATAATACATACTTACATGTGTGTGTATGTGTGTGTGCAGCTACGTAACCATTATCTACGTAATAATCCAACAACCAATACTTATGCCAACATTACACTTCTTTCTCTCTCTCGGGTCTTAACTTTTCCTCTCTATCTACTTCAGTCTATCTCTATCAACACAATGTATCTTTTTCCTCATACATATATCCATTCTCTGTCTGTCTATCTCTCTCTCTCTCTCTCTTACACTGTTTTTTATTCATACACACATACTCACTCTCTCTCTTCTGTTTCTCTCTCTCTCTCACTCACATACACATCTACCCTGTTAACTAAGCTGGCCTCTTATCATACAAATACCATGCTTTGATTTATTCCACAGACTTAAAGTGATTTTCAGAAAGAAAATAATTAAAGTTTAAAACAACAGCAACAATTACAATAAACAAATGTTCGTGGTGATGATGATGATGATGATATTGTTGCTGGTTTCCTACAACAACAAATAATAATAATAATAATAATAATGCAATAATAACAGATTAAAGTTATCATTATGTGCATGTAATTAATTGAATTCTTCTGTAGATTGGAGAGTAGGGGTGCACTTGAGGAATGTCGGGGAGCTGGTTGTGTCTTGGGGGTGGGGTTGAGTAAAGACAGAATAGAAAGAAGAAGAGAAGGAGGAAAAGTATTAAAAGCCGACGGAGGAATGCTGGGTCGGTGGAAGGTAAAATATTTGAAATAAAAACAGCAGTGTAGTAGTAGTAGTAGTAGTAGTAGTAGTAGTAGTAGTAGTAGTAGTAGTAAATGGAAGAGGAGGAAAAAGAAGAAAAATGGGTGGAGGTAGAAAATTTTCAATTGTTAAAATAAAATTCTCGAAGCGAAGTTTAAAAATTGAATTTGGAGAATGAGAATGAGAGGTGTATTATATATATATATAT
>NC_068989.1:83496872-83498491 GCF_001194135.2 Octopus bimaculoides
GAGAGAGAGGGAGGGAGGGAGAGAGAGATGGCTAGAGAAAGAGTGAGTTTAGGAAAGCGAGCATGTGCGGAGAATAATGAAAACAGCGGGTTGTTAGATAGATAGATAGATAGATAGATAGAGGTGTTCGGCAAAACATGCGCTTTGCAACCAATTGAATAATATCCAGGAGTATAATGTTTATAGAGGATTATTTAGGCACGCCTGGATTCCTTATCAAAACTCCATGGATGTGTCGGAGTAACGACAATGAAAAACTTTCGGTTTAAAATAACTAATAATGTCATATTCACTCATGGAGTGAGTGTGTTTATGTATGTAGTAGAAATCTTGCAAAAAAAAGAAAGAAACATGAATGTAAGTTTAAAAGACAGACAATGAGAGACATAGAGAGAGGGACAGCGAAAGAAAGAAAGAAAGAGAGAGAGAGAAAGAGAAGGGGTATTATAAGTTTGGCGGAATGTTCGAAAAGGATAGAAAAAACTGCAGTAAGAACACAAGAATGTGAAATAATGATTGAGAAGAAGAAGGGAAAGAAGATTATGCATTGAGAATAATAAAAGCTGAATTTCTTGAAAGAGTGGGGGTGAGAGGAGACGGTGTTGGTGGGAAGATATATTTCCGGTAGCCGAGGTAGGTAAGTGAGGGTGGGTAGAGTGGTAGAGGCGGAAATGATTGGCGGGAAAAACGGTCGGTAGAAATACATGGAGAATGTATAATTGCCATTAGCAGAGGAATCAATAAGGTTTGAGCGCGTGACACACTGCCTGGATGTTGTGTTGGTAGCAGGGGGTGGGGGGTGATAGTAAGGGGGGGGCTTGAAGTGGTGGTTGCGGCGGTGGCGGCAGTGCTGCTAGTAAAGGTAGTAGTGTTAGTGGTAGATCTATTAGCGAAGGCAGTGATGATGTTGGTTCTAGTAGTAGTAACGATGGTGATGGTAATGGTGGCGGTGGTGGTGCTGCTGCTGTCATAGTGGTGGTGACAGGTATAATGGGGGGGGGGTTTAATGGCGGTGCTAGTGGTGATGGTGGTGATAATTATGGTTGTGATGGTAGCGGTGCGGTGATAGATTGATGGCGGTGATGACGGTTGGCGGATGATGATGAGGCGTGTTGTGTTGGTTTGAAAAACGCATTGTGTCAGGTTGCACGTAGCAACTGCACTGACGATGGAGGGGGAGGAGGAGGGGGAAGAGAAAGAGAAATTCAGTAGTAGTAGTAGTAGTAGCAGTAGTAGATAATGTTGCTGATTTGATGGTGAAAGTGATAATGAAAGTAAGGATTTCTACGCACCAATCGTGTCAAATACACTGCCTGAAATTCATCATATATATATGTATATATATATACGTGAGCGTATATAATACATACATATACACATGCATACGTACATACAATACACACATATACACACACACACACACACACACACACACATATATGCAGACGTATGCACATTTACATACAAATATACATACATATAAATTCGTCTCCGTGTATACTCTGACGCTTCACTTGGCTTCAATCATCGGACCGTAGTCATGTCGAAGTGCCGCCATCAATGGCTTCGTCGATCATGTAGACTTCAAAGTATATATTTTTCAGTTTAGTCGGGGGGGG
>NC_068989.1:83502903-83507946 GCF_001194135.2 Octopus bimaculoides
GTGTGTGTGTGTGTGTGTGTGTGTGCGTGTGCGTGTTCCTGTCTGTCTTTTCCCCCCCATCTTCCTACAAGTACCTAAATCTTTACTTTTTATTTATCTATCTCTCTATCTTTTCAGCCATCGTTCTTCCTCCTAGTGCCCTCTGTCGTCTCTTTCATTCCACTTCCTTTTTAGTCCCCATATCTCTTCTTATGGTTCAAATACATCTGGAGTCGACTTAAATTTTCATCTTCCAACGGTCGTCAAAGTTAACACCAGTCAATAACCGAGAATCAAATCAAATAACTATACAGCCTCACCATCTATAATAAATTTCCGGCATTTTTCTTAGATAAAAAATTGTTATGTTCCTCGATCGATTCCATGTAGCTTCCGGATAACGATTACACGAAATTTGAAATGAGGAGACTACTTCAAGAAACCTATTCCCTCGAAATTCTTCCTGGATATTATTATGCCACCTATCTGGTGAAACTTTAAGTAGCAGCTTACATCTATTCTATAAATTATATTATAATATATTTTTTTTAATGAAACCACACACACACACACTCAGAGATAATGATCGCCGTCACTCCTGAAAGTAAATGAAACTACGATTCACGACGTGCTGGAAATAATTATACCCTGCAATGTATACTAGACATTTTGTTCGCATGTGGACAAATAGACAGGTAGATAGGGAGTAGGGTATGAAATTAGAAGAGTGGTCATTTTGAAATTTTATCAGATTTATAACTCATCAGTTTAGTATTATATTTTAGTGGTTGGTGTATGTGTGTGTGTGTGTGTGTGTTTATTTGAGGTTTGTGCTGTGTAGGAACAGTTGATACCATCATAAATCTAACATTTTCTGGGAAATTCTGCTAAGTATAAATGTGTTTTTTACAATTTTTTTCCTATTTAGTTTTGTTCTACGTTGTGTGATGTGGTGCAATTATTTCTTGTTACATGTACATGGTAAGTGTGAATGTATGTATGCATTATATATGTATGTGTGCATATATATGTACATAGTTATGTTCATAAACACATATTCGCAAGAACTACGTACGTGTGTACGTATAGTGTATGTATATACGTATAAACCGATGTTTGACAATAAATTTTAAAGCATTGTTGCAAGTAAAATTTAAACGGATTTAGAAGTCAAGCAAAGTATTTTATAAAAACATTTTTCTTAAGTTTTTTTTTTCTAAATATTCGATCTAAAATATTCTTTTCACAGAAAAAAGGAGTTAACGGCACATTGAGATCGCAACACAATGAGAAATGTACAATGCCATTTTTTGTCATTGTGTTCAATATATATATATATATATATATATATATATATATATATATATATATATATATATATATATATATATATATATATATATGGTAATGTTAATTCCTTCTTTGGTAAAGATCTTTTAAATCGAAATTCTGAAATAATAACGATAAGGTTAATTTTCTTTTTATTAGTCGCATTATTTTGCTTTCAGTTCCATTCAAATAGTGTGAGTGTGTATGTGTGTGTTTTACTTGTCTGTGAAAATGTATCTGCGTATTTTGAAAACTATATTATTTGCATTTATTAAACAGCAAAATAAAAACGGAGCTTAAAATCAGATGAATACGCTATTTCATGATTTAAGACACGGTAGATTTTCCATCAGGGAGAGGCGTGGCTTAGTAGATACGATGCTGCACTTATGGTCGTAAGATTGTGGTTTCGTTTCCGGGAGCGGGTGGTGCCCTTTATTCTTCCGTAAAACACTTCATTTCACGTTACTCCAATGCACCGAGCTGACAAAATTAATAACCTTGAGACGGTCAGGCGTACTGTCCAGGCCAAGGGAAATTATATGGCACAGAATCCGGGAAACTGACCTGTTGTTCCTATGGCTGGAGAAAGCTCAATCTTATTTTGTTCAATTTCACATACGCCATTTTATTTGAAACTATGCAGTTATTCTACCCTATGAAAGAGGAAGTTTATTGCTAAATCTCTCGCAGACTTTACCACGTCGTATTTAGAAAAGAACACAAGTAGGAAGATATCATTTTGGATTCTTTGTCCGGATCCGAGAGTCCCAGGTGTAGGTCAACTTGTTGGATCGAGGCTAATCTAGGCTACTCAAGAGCATCCGGAAGAGCCTAATGCAAAGTAACCTCGGTGGAGTTTGAACTCACAATATAAAGAGTGTAACTAAGGTTGTTGTTGGCACTCTGTCGCTTACGACGTCGAGGGTTCCAGTCGATCCGATCAACGGAACAGCCTGCTCGTGAAATTAACATGCAAGTGGCTGAGCACTCCACAGACACGTGTACCTTTAACGTAGTTCTCGGGGATATTCAGCGTGACACAGTGTGACAAGGCTGACCCTTTGAATTACAGGCACAACAGAAACAGGAAGTAAGAGTGAGAGAAAGTTGTGGTGGAAGAGTACAGCAGGGTTCACCACCATCCCCTGCCGGAGCCTCGTGGAGCTTTAGGTGCTTTCGCTCAATAAACACTCACAACGCCCAGTCTGGGAATCGAAACCGCGAGTCTGTTGCCCTAACCACTAGGCCATTGCGCCTCCACAGTGTAACTAAATACTGCAAAATATATCTGGATCCATTCTGCACATGATTTCTTTTATCAGAATGGAAGCAAATACTGGAAAATACGATTGCATGCATCCTGGCCCCTATTTCTCCTATCTAAGCTGTAAATTGGTTTCAAATTTTGGCACAAGGCCAGAAGTTTCGGGTCACATGGGTTAAACGGTTAAGGATGAAAGGCAAAGTCGACCTCGGCATATTTTGAACTCAGAACGTAAAGACGAACGAAATACCACTAAGCATTTTGTCCTGTGTGTCAATGATTCTAGCAGCTCACCAACTTATCGAAACTCTAAATTAATATGTCGAGACGATCATGAGAACATTTTAGAAAGAAGACGAACTCTAAACTATCGAAATGGTTGATAAAAATTCCTGAAATACACAACTTCGTAGACCAGTTGGAGGACGAAAAGAAGCGAAGCCATCCTCAAACCGGACAAACAAAATACTTTCTTCTGTAGGAATTTGAACTCAGAACATAGCGACAGGTGAAATACAGCTAAGCATTTCGTCCTGCGTGCCAACGATTCTACCAGCTCACCGTCTTAAAGTGGACAAAGAAGATCAATTTCATTAAATGCACTCAAAGAACAAGGTAACGGTGGTATTAAAAATGGACAAGAGGTAAACATTTGTCACGCAGAAATTCAGATTGCAGCCAACAGAACCTGTTGATGTGTGCATTTATCATCTTTGACTGACTCTTTTGGGGACAATTTCCTCCCAGGGACAACTTCCTTCTCAGCTTATTTCTGTGTGAGACTGCCCACCCGGCACGTAACCTCGACCCAGTTCTTCTCCATAATAATAGCAAACCAAAACAACGTAGTTCAAGAAAAAAAAAAAAACAGAAAGACATTATTAGTTGTCAATACAAACTGCGTGTTGCTAAACACAGAAACGTGTATATTTTATAATATACGATTATTAACTTAATGCATATATATCTATCTGCAGGGATGTGTGTGTGTGTGTATGTGTATGTGTGTGTGTGTGTGTGTGTGTGTGTGTGTGTGTGTGTGTGTGTGTGTGTGTGTGTATCCAGTCTACAAAATTTATTTGAACGTAAATATATAATTCCACTGAAGCACACACATATTCACACATATGTGTATGTATATCTACATACACATGTGAATATATGTGTGTGCTACATACACATATGTGTGTGAATATATGCGCGTGTGAGTACATAGATCATACACACACACGCGCATATATATATATGTACGTATATATTTTGTAAGTATGCATGTGTATATATATATATATATATATACACATATATGTGTATATATTTCCATGTATATGCGTAAATATCTGCATACGCATATATGTGCAAGTAAATGCGTATGTGTGTGTGTGTGTGTGTGTGTGTGTGTGTGTGTATGCATACCCCAGCCCCCAAACATGTCTTCTTATTCCACTATTGTTAACTCTCAAGTAATTGACAACCCAGCTGCAGTAGATTCTCACCAGCTGTAACAACAGTTGCAACAATATTATAAACTTGCAACAACAACAACAAAACCAACAACAGCAGGAACAACAACAACAACAACAACAACCACTGTCATATTATTAAATAAACTGCGTCCGATTCCATAATAAATTGCAAACACATTAATACAAAACCTACATGCGGTTCCAACGAAATAACATCCTCTTTTTAATCGACCCTTCTCCCACCATATGTGTGTGTGTGTGTGTGTGTGTGTGTGTGTGTGTGTGTGTGTGTGCATATATGAGCGTACGCACATGCAGAGAGGGAGAGGATATCATTTGTGAAGAAACGAGAATGATAGTATTCAATACGTCGTTTATCAGTGTCATGTATTCGTTAAAACTGATATTTTTTGGTCATTATAGGAATTTCCCGGTGTTTAGTAAACGATAATCTTATTAACAGGCTGCGCATGCGTGAGTGAGTGAGTGAGTATTTGTGCGTGTATGCATACATAACTATAGGTATGTATGAATTTTTGTATATGTGTATCTCGTACATAGTCGCAGAAATGGTTGTGTCGTTAGAAGTTTACTCCTCAACAACATGTTTTCGGCTTCAGTCTCACTGCGTGGTACTTTGGGCAACGTTTTTCCACTTAACCCTCGGATCGACCAAAGAAGTATGAGAGGATGGATTTGGTAGATGGAAACTGAAAAAATTCCGACGAGTGTATGTATATATATATATATATACATATGTATATGTGTATGTGTGTGTGTGTGTGCCTTGCCACTACTTGACAACCAATGTTGACGTGTTTACGTCTCTATAACACGGTTTTAATAAATAAGTACTAGGCTCGTTTTTGTTGAACTAAATTTCTTGAAGATGATGCCCCAGTATGGTCGCAGTTTGATGACTGAAGTAAAAGAATATATATTTATACACACACACACACACATATATATATATATATATATATATATATATATATATATATA
>NC_068989.1:83508913-83515921 GCF_001194135.2 Octopus bimaculoides
ATGTATATCGTCCATGTGATATTGCATCATATATATATATATATATATATATATATATAATATTCATAATGCATAAAGTTCATAAGTGAAAGTCGCAGGATGGGTCGAAACGATCGTCGTAGAAAATAAAGACTAATACCAAATCCATCTTCTGGTTACTTAATCAATTACACTCTCCCCCCCTCTCTCATATATATATAATGTGTGTATATAGGAGCCTGGCTTAGTGGTTCGGATGTTGCATATATGATTGTAAGATTGTGTGTGTGTGTTGAGAGACAGACAGAGACACGCACACACGAAATTGTATAGCTCATGTACTTAAATTTAATATTTTCAAGCTTGTTTACTTAAGCTCCATTCATCTGTAATAATAATAATAATCTAAAATGTTATTTTATCAAATTTTGAGTCCCACTTTTACATTCTTTTCCCACTTATCTTTCGAGAGATTATCTTTCATAGAGTTCTATTCCACTTTTCATACAATCTAAAGGTCTTGAGATACAATTTGTTGCTTTAAATATATACGTGTGTGTGTGTGTGTATGTGTGTGTGTGTGTATTATAGCTTAATGCGAATTTCCTTTTTTAACTCTATAAATATCGCTAAGAAATATACTTTTGCGAGATTTTCACGATTTTCCGTTTTATATTTTTGACAACAAACTAATTCAGGCGACAGTTGAAGTAGTTTACGACGTTCTGCCGTACGTGAGAATTTCTCAGCTGTTGCGTTTATATCTATATAACCATTCAATATGGTTAGGTGTATACAAGGCAGTGTGCAGGCAGAATCATTACCATGCTGGACAAAAGACTTATCGGTATTTCGTCCGTCTTTACGTTTTGAGTTCAAATTCCGCTGAGGTCGACTTTGCTTTTTATACTCGCGGGAGCGATAAAATGTGTTCCATTCGTGTACTTGGGTCGATGTAATCGACTTTCCGCCCCTCGAAATTGCTGGCCTTGTGCCGAGTAAGAAATAATGTCATTAAAGTTGTTTGTTCGCACTCCGTCGCTTACGACGACGAGGGTTTCAGTTGATCCGATCAACGGAACAGCCTTCTCGTTAAATTAACGTGCAAGTAGCTGAGCACTCCACAGACACGTGTACCCTTACCGTAGTTCTCGGGGATATTCAGCGTGACACAGTGTGACAAGGCTGACCATTTGAATTACAGGCACAACAGAAACAGGAATTAAGAGTGAGAGAAAGTCGTGGTGAAAGAGTACTGCAGGGTTCGCCACCATCCCCTGTCGGAGCTTCGTGGAGCTTTAGGTGTTTTCGCTCAATAAACACTCACAACGCCCGATCTGGGAATCGAAACCGCGATCCTATGACCGCGAGTCCACTGCCCTAACCGCTGGGCCAATGCAGCTCCACAACGTCACTAAAGTGTGTTTAATCAATCAGCCATTATTAGTTTCAGGGTAAATCAATGTAAGATATCTGTTGTTTCCTTCAGCTACCGTTACAATTAAAAACAGTTGTTGATTTATCTGACATTGATCTCAGCTATTCTAGATATTTACAAGTGATAATAGGTTTATTTTCTTAATTTGTAGTTTTTCTGCCAACATTTTCATGCCTATTTTACACAACGAATATCACATTTTGTCGTCATATATCGGTGTGACATTATTTTGTACGTTTGTCGTATTGGGCGAGGCAGACGTTGTTACGAGTATAAATTGACATAAACAGCATAAATAAATTTCTGTTGTGCAGGAGCAGGAAAAACGCCGCCTCTAAAATTGCTTTACTCCCATATAAAAGAGAAAACCTTGAATCCACTTTAAAACTTTGATAGACTTATTGTATCATTCTGATAGAAATTATAAAGGACTGGCAACCAAATATAATTAGCATACTTATCTCCAATCATAATTAATATATATTGTTTATTGTTTTGTTATTTATAGGATCAACAAAAATAGCACTCTATCCACTGAGAGATAAAGACAAGTATCATATGACACACACAGTACGTAAATATGAGTTTCGTACTGTGGAAATACAATAAACCGACAGATTTATATATCATGCCTTATGCTTCCAAGCAATCCTCAATGGTTAAATTTTATATTGGAGGATCGCTTGGAAGCACAAGGCATTACACACACACACACACACACACACACACACACACACACACACACACTCGCTCGAAGGGATGCTGAAAAGTTCCTGGCTTCAAGAATATCACGAAAAGCCCGGCAGGAGGCCCAACCTGCCGAGATCTTTTACAGGGCTTAGAAAAACTGAAGGACCGCTGCAATAATTGCATGAATCTGAAAGGGTAATATGTTGGATAAAATCATAATTAACTGATCCTCCTGTATTTTCTTTTACCTAAAGTCAAGGACTTCTCAGTACGCCCCTCGTATATATATAATCACAGTAATTTCCTTATCTTATGTGACGTGCCATAAATTAACCAAACTTGAGTTGTAATGTGACCCTGTTATAAGCTATTAATAAAGAAAAATATATTGTACTCTAAACAAGCATTGAAACTTCTTTCTTTCTGAATGAATTTTCATGAAAATTTCCTAGTACTGCTCTCTCTGTCTTTCTCTCTCTCTCTCTCTGTGCATATTAAATATAACTGTAATATTAGCATCATCCTGAGTGAAATTTTCCACTAAAACACATTTTGATATTAACACAGACATTTTAATAAATGTCTAATGTGAGAGACAGAAGACTTAGTTAAAAGAATCCTTCGGAAAATCTTCTTGCTTTTTTTGCGGTATTTTTTATTATTATTATTATTATTATTGTTTTTTTTTTGTTTTTTGTTTTTTTGTAAATAAATTGTAAAACACGAAGTGAAACTTTATTCGGTTTCAGAACTAGAACATTTCAACTAATAAATGCGTTGTTAAACCTCTTGAATCCGACATCTTCAAAATTGTGAAGTACGTGTAGTTTAAGAATGTAAATAACACCTACCAACAAAAGCTTGTAAGAAATCAGACGAATCAAAGAACATATCTGAAGAAACGGACAAACAGAACATATAGGAAATAAACCATAATAATAATTTATTAAGAAATTGCATGTCAGAGACATATCCTCTTGTCTATGCAGAGAAGATAGAGTTGCAGTTATTGCCTTAAAACCTTATATTACTTTCAAGGCTAATATGTTTAATTGTTCTGACTTACACTAACGAAACCCAGCTAAAAGAGAAGTAGGAAGAAAAAGAATCTTAATGTCAACTGCAAAATACACAAACATTTCCTATAAGCAGTTTAGAACAACAGTGCATCGTAATAAATTGATTTTGAAATTTTCACGATATATAAAGATATGTAGTTTCACAATTCGGTATAATCAGTTAAAACCCTTCCGTAGCTACACATTTGCGCTTAAGGCCATAGAATTTAGTCAACATTACTCTTCCATCGCATAATCACATACAATATTAATGTACGCAAGAAAATCCACTCTTTTTCAATAATGCTACATGGTTAAAAGCATAAAACACAACAGGTAATATTTATCTCCCACTTGAGGTGATGCTGTGTTAGGACACAAAATACTGCGATATTTACCATGAGAGCACCTCTCGTATGGACTTACGCTGAATAAACGCATTCGTGTATATATAGCTGTCAGGAGCTTCCGCAGCGGGCGGTTATTGCTCGCCAGTGATATAAATACGAGTGCTTTTATGCATCACAAGCTCACACGAGAGGTTCTCGCAGCATTTTGTTCTAACACAACATCTAGTTTAAGTGGAAGATAAATATTAACTTTTGGTATTAATACTGACCCTGTCGCTTTTAATTTTGTTGAAAGCACGTGTGCTAGAATCTCTGCAGAAATTTCAAATAATTCATAATCAAACCTATTCTATTGACGGTGGCATTTATAGCAATGACGGTTTATTAATTATTAAAACCCTCAACGGACAAGCGAATATATTCAGGAGATTCCTAACAGAATTATTTACCGAATTTCATTTCAAAATTCATAGATAACCTTAAAGGAACCAAATTTTAGACGTAATATTTAAACTTGATAGAAATCAAACCCAAACGTATTTTTAAAACAAACCCTAATCCGCAGTTTGAAACACCACCTTCTGTGGATTAACAAAAATCTACCCAGCAATTTCGGCAAAAATAATCTCGGTCACCTGTGATTAACCTTATTCATTAAAGTAGCAAACGTATAATAACGCTCAAGCTTCCAGTTGTTTTCCAGAACTAATTTAACATTACAAGTATAGAAAATGGAATGGAATAGAAAGGGAAAAGCTATTTCATACGAGTTAATGCACTTCATTCAATTTATGTAACAAACTAGGAAAATGTTTTCTCATCTGGTGAGAAGGCATCGCAAATTAACTTAAAAGCAGCTACATCGTTTTGCTAATACCACAACATCCATTAATAATAGAAAATGGAGATAATTACGATATACCGAACGACAGCAACGCCCTGAACTTTCCAGTAACCAAACGTTATTCTCTCAATGGTAAAGGTCTCGAAAAATCAGTGAGTCAACTCTAATCCAAAGAGTAAAGATCACACCAGATCAAAAGCTAACCCTTTTAAATTTAGATAAGTTTACAAAGTTATGTTCCACACTATGCTAGTTTCAAATTTCGACACGAGGCCAGCAATTTTTGGAGGGGGTAATTCAATTACATTGACCCCAGTGCTCAACTGGTACTTAGTGTGTCGCCCCTGAAAGGATTAAAGGCAAAGTCGACCTCGGCGTAATTTGAATTCAGAACGTAAAGACTGAAGAAATACTGCTAAGCATTTTTCCCGGCGTGCAAACGATTCTGCCAGTTAACCACCTTCAGTGTTCGATACTATATTTGCAACCAACTTTTTTTTCATTTAGCTAATCTATTCTCCAATATTACGAGGTACCTAAGGCGGCGAGCTGGCAGAAACGTTAGCACGCCGGACGAAATGCTTAGCAGTATTTCGTCTGTCTTTACATTTTGAGTTCAAATTCCGCCGAGGTCGACTTTGCCTTTCATCCTTTCAGACTCGATAAATTAAGTACCAGTTGCGTACTGGATCGATCTGATCGACTCGCCCCCTCTCCAAAAATTTCGGGCCTTGTGCTTAGAGTAGAAAAGAATCTTATATGGTGCCTATCAGACTTGGCCAAAACTTATAAATAACCAGTTTTGTAACTGCATGCTTTCTTGATAAACTTAAATTAGCTGCACACAAGCTTGAACAAGTAAATCGAATTATTCGTTACATTTCTACAAAAGCCCTGATATTTCTCAAATTCCATACAACGACATCACCAGGGGCATCTTGAAATGAGACTTCTCAGCATAACGTAAAGTTGACTTAATAAAGCTAGACTTAATAACCCTCTCTAAGATTATTTTCAGATAAAAAATAAAGAAAAACACACACACACACACACACAAAACAAAATGGAGCAAACTATATGTAAACAAATTTTTTCTCGGAAAATAATTTTTCGTAAAACATCAATATATTTCATAAGTTTATACGTACAGACATAAATTTCCTTAGCACATATAATGCATACCTGAGGAGTGTTTAGAATTTTGAAACATAACAGAAATTGTAGTGGCAAAGTTAATAAATTATAACACCCTAACATACAAATATTTACATAGAAATTTGCTTAAAGTATGTGAAGTTAAACGAAATGGCGGAACACAGCTTATGTAATACATTAATGTGTGTGTGTGTTTGTGTGTGTGAGAGAGAGAGATAGTTATAAACTACAGCGATTTTCTTGCTGAGGCTAAACTCACAGGCACTGTGTAAGAAAACATATAAATTGCTCAGGTTTATCAAGGCACATGACAGTGTAAAGAGAAAATCATCAGAATGATTTGGAACAATGAAGTAGTCAGAAAAGAATTTGTGTGGATGTCGAATCTGCAACAGGTTCTGTAAGTCGTTGACAGGATTCGAGAACCATTGTCGTTCTCACATACAATACTGTGATGCACTATATTTAGTCAGCCATGGACATACCCATTTCCGTGAGTAAGCAGTACTCCTGCATCTATCATGTGCTTGTTTGCAGTTAGATGTACGACTGCTACCGGTGAATTTAGCGCTCTACGAAGGCAATATTCATCCATTTCACATCCAGCATAATGGTGTGATTGCTACTGCATTTCAAAGTCTTACTGATTGCGATAAACAGAGAAAAAGGCCCGAGAAATTATGATAAACACAAGATGCTGCTTATATCATTTGTTTCCTACGTGCACTTCACCATTATGATTATTTGCATTCTCTGCAGTGGATATTCGCATTGCTAACTGATGCTGGACCATAACAGTTCGTCAGGGGAACACATTATTACATAATGGTATGCAAATAAAATCTACACACGCACACAAATATACAAGCATACTGACTGAGAGAATTATCATAAATGTAGGCCACATTGTAGTACCATGAAAATTGTTTGAAAATTATTTTCATTCATACAATTTTTCATTCGAATAAAAATGCTTTTCGAATAATTGCTTTCGTAGAATTATTTCGAACAATGTTCACATAATCAGGCGACATACTTACATGATTTATTTCAGGTTAATTTTCAGACTTTGTGAGGTGTTATACAATCTCACCCGCTAATTATTAATTGTAGTGTACCGACAACAATAACAACCCCGCCAATAAATGATTATTTTGTATATGATTACAGCAGGAATTATGTGTTGTTGTCTGAATTGGGGCAGTAGTGCGTATGGTTGGTTATATATATATACTTTAGCAGATGAGACACAACACGTTTGAAATTGCGATGTCCAAGAGATAGTTATTGTTTCAGAGGATTTCTGCGTGCTTCGCACATATACATTTACATTCTCATATATACAGAAATTATATATATTTATATGTGTGTGTGTGTGAGTGTGTGAGTGTGTGAGTGTGTGAGTGTGTGAGTGTGTGAATGTGTGAGTGTGTGAGTGTGTGGGTGTGAGTGTGTGGGTGTGAGTGTGTGGGTGTGAGTGTGTGGGTGTGAGTG
>NC_068989.1:83516010-83517850 GCF_001194135.2 Octopus bimaculoides
GTGAGTGTGTGGGTGTGAGTGTGTGGGTGTGAGTGTGAGTGTGTGGGTGTGAGTGTGTGGGTGTGAGTGTGAGTGTGTGGGTGTGAGTGTGTGGGTGTGAGTGTGTGGGTGTATGTATATATTTGTATGTATGTATATACATATATATATATATGGATGTTTATATGTGTGGTATGTGTATATATATATATGTGTGTATATGTATGTATATATGTGTGTGTATATGTATATGTGTGTGTATTTATATGTATGTGTGTGTATTTGTATGTATATAGATATATTTCCGTATATGTATGTATATACGTATGTATACATACACACCAACACACTCAAGTAGGTCAAGTGCTATTTCACTTAATTACAAAACGGATGTTGTTGAGTTGCACATCTACAAACCATTACCATTAAACAATACCAACCTACATAAAACTGCCGTCCACACATCACTACAGCCCCATACTAAAACAATCTGTACACCATAACCACTGACACACAACCATCGCTACAAATATACACCTAGTACCACTATTACCGACCATCATTACCACTGAAACACCACCATTTCAAATTTACACCTCTACCACCGATGGTTTGAATCTGGCGTTAATTGCAATTAAACGGAAAAATAAACCGTCCTCAAAATAACAGCAGATGCGGATGCTTTTAAGGGAGCGTGTGTGTGTGTGTGTGTGTGTGTGTGTGTGTGTGTGTGTGTGTGTGTGTGTGTGTGTGTGTGTGTGTGTGTGTGTGTGTGTGTGCGTGCGTGCGTGCGATGATTGACCGCTAACCCCACAAGTTTTTATTCTCTCTCTGTCTATTTCCTCGTGCTCCTCTCTGTTGAAGAGCGTAGGTTCGAAACATAAAAGACTTTCTCACCTTCCCGAGCGTCAAACTGATACACCTGCATGTTGTTCATAAACCCGTCTCCGTCTTTTTCTTTCAGTAAATTTCAGCTATACATATACAAGGATTTCGTAACGAGATAAAAAAAAAAAAAAAACCAAGGCTGTGTATAATATAGAACATTTATAAATTTATAAATATTCAATATTATACACAGCTTTGGTTTTTGATCTCATTACGAAATCCTTATATTCACACGCTGATATTTGACCTACGTTGGACTCCTTATTCGCATATTCACCAAACCTGGAGCTTAACTATGGTCTATTCACAGCACTTACTCAGCATTACCTGAAACCTCTGGGTCTAATTGACACCACTTTCGCTCATAACCTATATATATATATATATATATATATATATATATATATATATATACAAGAGTTACAGATACAGAATAGAGTAGATAAGACCCATGCTAATAGGTTTGATAGCGAGTGGAACCTCAGAAGTGGTAAATATTCAAGCGAGATGTATACTGCAGGCTGCTCGTCAGGCTAAGGATATCTCGATTATATGAAAGTTTACATTGCCGCAAAGAGATGCATGCTAACGCATGGAAGATTCAATCAGATTCTGATTTTAATTTAATCAAGATATGTTTGGCCTGAAGAGTAGCCTGTGATAGACACCTCGCCTCGATGTTTTCCACTTCTAAGGTTCCGCTCGCTATGAAACATATGTGGACCGGATCTTATCTACTCCGTTCTTGCATTCTTATTCGCACACCAGCAAAATCTGATTGCCTACTCTGAATTATTTAATAAGAATTTTTCAGTTTATTGTACTTCGATACGAAAAAAATCCACAACGTTCCGTCTCAATAAACCGTTATTGTCCCTGAAAGTTGTTTCTCTATATTTATTATGGATTACTTGAAGCTAACTCCCTTCCGACACCTCGATCCGTGGATCTTACATTTATATACATAGTGTTT
>NC_068989.1:83518173-83522088 GCF_001194135.2 Octopus bimaculoides
TATATATATATATATATATATATATATATATATATGCCTACAATTATATTTCTTTCCTAGTTCATCAGTACTTTGTCATTATCTGTACACACACACACAAATACAGGAATACACTAACATTACAGCATACTGCTCATTCATTAACAACGTACCATACATAGAATGCAAACACACACACACACACACACACACACACACACACACACACAAATATGAAACGCAGGCACCGTAAACCTTGAAGCTAATACATACGCGCGCACACATACACACCCCATTTCTACACAACGACGCACACATACACTGTGTCACACACACGTTATACTATACGTAATTAAGGTTAATTGTCAACCTAATTTATAAATTTGGATCGGGTTTTGCTATTGTTGTTGTTATTCTGGTGGTGGCGGTGGTTCTGATGATGGTGGCGGTGGTTCTAATGCTGGAAGTGGTAGTGGTGCGTGCGGGATTGCAATAACAGACGGTGCCTTAGGCAAGCGGAAATTACTATGAGAATTCCTTACAACAAATGTTTTTCATAGGGGCTGTCTTTGCTAATGAGTGAGTTTGCGTGTGTTTGTACATATACATGTAAACGCCTATCTCCCCATCCCCTCTATATATCTAACACACACACACACACACACACACACACACACACACACACACACACACACACACACACACACACACACACACACACACACACACACACACACACGGGATGTAAGTGACATCTGCAAAAAAAAATTAGAATTTATTAATTTAAATTTCTCTCTTAACCCGAGAAATAGAACAAAAGTAGAACAGTTGAACCTATCAAGAAAAGGGGAGATAATTTCTTTTTTCAAGACAACTTAGAAATAATCTCTCAAAATATGTTTATACTAGTGGGACTCGTGAATATTTCACTGAATTAATGGTAAACTTATTGGGTTATTTCTGAAAACTTTATCCCAAAAACCTGGAAGCGTAGCCTGTGTGGTGTCTGTATCAAAAGATAGTCAGTCGTCTGCTATTCATTGAAAAGTGAACTAAATTGGAATACGATGATTACTTAATGCACTTTACGTATACAATTTATGTACTTTATGCACAATTTTATAGACATAATACACAGCAGTCTTCCTCTTTCTCTTTCACTCTTCGCCTTACCCTCTTTTTCTCTCTCGTTTTTCTTTCATTCTTAATTTTTCCCTTCAACGTATCACGTGAAAGCATTATAGACGAGCTAAGTAACGGAGGGGAAAAAAAACTTAGTTCGAAAAAAAAAAAACATTACACACTTCACTCACCACCATCTCCACCTTCCCTCTCCTTATCTCCCCTCCCGCTTCTCCTCTCTTCGCCTCCTCGCCCCTCACATCGGGAGAGTAACCTGCAGTATGTTGAGATATTCTAATATCTCGAAGTATGTAAACATATCTTGAGATTAATTTTTGATATTTGGAAATTATCGCCCCCACCCCACCTCTTTTGACAGTCACCAACAATTAAGGCCAGGTTTAGTTTTTCCCAAACTTTAGAGTAATTTTTAATTAATTCCCAACTAATTATATCTAAATTTATTCCATTGACTCAGGTACATTATTTCGATTGTAAGAAACATATTTCTATGTAAGTGGATGTTGGTAAAACCTCTTTTTAAAGGAAACTCTATATAGCTTTTGTTTCGCTGCGAAGTAGACCTTAGCTCAATGAACTAATAGGTTACGAACACCTTTCATTAAGAGAATATGCCATTACCATGGTGGGAATGCACTACGATTATATCGTGGAAAAGATATTTACAGGACCATACTGGAATGGTATCTTCTGTTTATATCGGCTAGCGACTCAGCAGAATAGTTGGTGCATCTGTAGCTCACTACAAGGCTACTTCTATTCAATATTTAATGGTATATATGGCCTGGGGAAAATGTTTATTTATAAGGCTTAGTAAAATCCTGCGAACATTGTAGAGAACTTGTAAATAAGGGGTGGGTTATACCATATAGTATTTCGTTTCATATAGATAGATAGATAGATAGATAGATAGATAGATAACTTTAAAGGAAGAAAGTAAGGTTTCCTGCAATGCGTATTGTTTAAAATCTTGTGATTCACAATTGAAATAATTGTATTTGCATCCTCATTTGTGAGAATGAATGCCGCTAAAGACATCCGAAGATAGGATTTGATGTAGGCAGTTTTAAGATTAAGTTAAAAGCCATAGTTCAAACCTGATGTCAAAAGTGTTCCATTTTTGATCACCATGTCTTTCTGTATATCTAGGGCTGGCTTTTAAAATGTGTTCGCGTGTTTATGGCGGTATGGTGTGATTTTAAGAAACATTGGTCTGTTATATCTGGCATGGTGAATAACGGTGTTGAGGCTTCAGTGGCGTTATGCATGTCAACGACAAATTTCAGATGTATCTCCGGATCTTCATACACGAAACGATTAAGAACATAACTGACGCATGCGTGATACAAGAATAGGCCTTAATTATTGACGAGGAAACTCTCTGAAGGAGATGCATGAGATTTTCGAAAGAAGGTTGAAAGTATTTCTTAACATTTCATTAATCGTCTTCCCGGGAAAAGGTTGGTTGAATAAAAATATATTTTGTAGACAAAGACAAGCACGTGTGTTGGTCTCTCCTATCATCACCACTTGACAACCGAATTGGCGTGTTTACATCCCTGTAACTTAGAGGTTCGTCAAGAGGGCTGATAGAATAAGTACTAGGCTTTAAAAAATAGACGTATTTTGACTATCTTTCTACACACGCACACACATATATATATAAATATATATATATATATGCAAGCATACATACATTACACACAATCTGTGCGTGTATGTATTTGTGAGTGTTGAGACGAACAATGGTTCTTTATCAGTTAAAGTATGTTATAACTTGTGATGATAACGAATGTTTTTTTAGGCTGGAGTGATGTATATTACGACTAGTCATAACACAGTTAGGCTTGCCCTCCTTTAGTCATAAAAGAATTAAGACGGCCTTAACATAATTCTACCAGCTATCAATGTGCTTTTAGTTGACAACTGCGTAAAACTCCTTTTCCAAGATCACCTCCAATGGCACACAAACATTTAATAGGCGATATTACAATTTGGTACTAGACAGATATTTTGATACATAGGAATGTAAGTAAGTATTACAGCCAATGTCAAATGCTCTGTGCCAAATTGGTAGTATAAATAAACATTTGAGATAGGAGAGCCTGTGAGTAATTTAGTATTTCAAGTAGGTTTGTTTGTAGGCTTGATTTTTATAATGCGTTTAACATGTATGGATTGCCACTTATAGACCCGGGTATAGATATATGTATTGTGAAGTACAGTTCACTTTCAATAATTGCATTTTTTGTCATATCCTCCTGAAATTATACACTGTTACCGATTATTATGATGATAATTGTCTTTCATCTCCGATAAAGGAATAAGCCTTTAACCATTGCCTTCAAGTGTCCATCGCAATTATTTATTGCAGCTCAGATATTTCTAAACAACTGTTGTGAATAAATTGTGTTGTATCGACGCCACCGCAATAGCAGTGGGATTAAAGAAGAAAAGTAGAAGAAATAAAAAAAGATGCAGGATTTAAACAGAAACAAACAAAATCTCAACTCAGTTGTGGATTAAAAGGAAGTGGGAGAGAAAAATCGAAGTTTAATGAAAAAGCTATGAAAATATTTACGGACTCCAAATGAGTTTTGTGTCATTTGAGTGGCGAAATCAAAGAAAAATTTGTGAATTTTTCGGTACCAACCCCATCATTACCTCCCTTTTGTAAGGTCAACGTTCTGAAGTGAAGTGCACAGGCACATGTGTGTGTGTGTGTGTGTGTGTGTGTGTGCGTATATGTGCAGATGTGAACTAACTGCGTATATATATGTGTGTGTGTGTGTG
>NC_068989.1:83522477-83523014 GCF_001194135.2 Octopus bimaculoides
GTGTGTGTGCAAGTGTAGCTGTATATATTCTGTTTTATCCATGTATCTATGATAGATCGCAAACGTAGGCATCAGAAAATAGCCATTGCTGATGGTGTTATTATTGTAGTAGTTGTTGATAATGTTGACATTGTGATTGTTGTTCTTCTTCCTGATATTGCTAATGTTGTTGTTGTTGTTGTTAAGGTTTCAATGTTGATGGGGTTTTTTTTTTACTTTTTATTCAGATTGTTTTACTCTTTTTACTCTTTTTACTTGTTTCAGTCAGTTGACTGTGGCCATGCTGGAGCACCGCCTTTAGTCGAACAAATCAACTCCTTGACTTATTCTATGGAAGCCTAGTACTTATTCTATCGGTCTCTTTTGCCGAACCGCTAAGTTACGGGGACGTAAACACACCAGCATCGGTTGTCAAGCGATGTTAGGGGGACAAACACTGACACACACACACACACACACACATACATATATATATATATATATATATACGACGGGCTTCTTTCAGTTTTGTTTTTTGTTTTCCTGGAAAAACAACAT
>NC_068989.1:83525693-83528218 GCF_001194135.2 Octopus bimaculoides
TATATACACATAACCATATATATATATACGTAACCATATATATACATAACCATATATATATATAACCATATATATATAACCATACATACACTTACACACACATACATCTTGAGGTGTATGTACATTTATCTATCTATCTATGTGTATGTATGTATATATATATACACACACACACACACAGTGATAGATAGACAGAGATAGATAGATAGATAGATAGATAGATAGATAGATAGATAGATAGATAGATAGATAGATGCATATATATATATATATGTATATGCACACACTTAAATACACATGTCACTATCAATCTATCAAACAAGTATTCACATACACCCAGCCATGCCCACCCTCCACATACCTCTACATACCGCCACAAGTATATGCAACCGCCACATGTCACCATTACACATTACAACCACCACCACCACATGGCACGACTATAAATCACATAGCAGCACATATCACCGCCACCTCGCCACGACCCCGCAGGGGCTGCGAACCCTCCCTTCCCCCATCTTTCCATTGTCATTCCATTTCTAGGTTTTACTGACATAATCGATAACCCCCACCACCACAACTACCCCCCACACCCTCTTCATCAATATAGATCATCCTCCACCCTAACCCACACCTCCATTACTTCACATCTCCTCGTCCTCCCACTCTGACACACCACCCACCTCCTCCTCCTCGCTTTAATGTTCGCCTGCATTCATCTTATTTAGTAGTACAGGGGTGGGGTGTTGTGCAGCGGTGATGGTGGTGGTATAGGTGGTAGTAGTGGTAATGACAGCGGATGATAGCTGCTATAACGATGGTGGTGGCGGCGGTTGGGAGAACGGTAGTAGTAGTAGTAGTAGAGACAGAATGGTGGTGGTGGTGGTGGTGAATAGTAGGTGCTATAACGATGATAGTGGAGGTAATGTGGAAAGTCGTGGTGGTGGTGGTGGTGAGAAAGGCCTCAATGTATTCAATTGCGAACCTTTAAATTCTAGGTTCAAATCATACGGGTACCAAGTTTATTTTCAATCTCTCGAGGGGCGATAAAATAAGGGTCATTTACTGGCGTTGATTAAACTGATACTATATTTACCTACACATTCCTGTCCAAAAAAGTTGTTACCATTTATTGCTTGTACTTAATGCTTTACCGACGACTAGGTTTCTAGGGGCCAGACGGCCGCCTACCCTTTTTTATGCAAAATAGGGGTAGTTTATCCTGTTTAGGCTATATTATTAGCATTATCCTGCGATTGGGAATTTAAAAATCACTTCTTTAACTTTGTAAGACATTTCAACGCTTCTAAAAGCAAACTTCGTTTGTTTGTTTATGTTTATCGTAATTTGAATTTAATATACAATTATATATTTTTTTCCAAATCTAGATTAACTCTCATCAAGTACAACTCTGTTTAAAGGTTTTTCAACCGAGACGGTTCCTTATATCCCTCTCCACACACACTTAGACGGGATATTAAGCTCATATTTAGACAGAATATAATAAAGCACATCTTAAACCGCTGCTCCAAGGTAGAAATAGACAAATTAAAATTAAGAACAGGTAAAGCAACTAAGTGAAAAGAACGTATACAGTGAATGGATTAGATTGGCGCTGAGAGAAAGTTTAAGATGGGATGAAAATATGGAGTGTGACGTTACGAGCATGGCTCTTCGTCAGAAAGAGGAAAAGGTCCAAAGATAAGGAAAACTATACTCCAAAAAGCACGGGTCATTACATGGCTGATGTAGGTGTGCATTTATATGTTTGCCGGAATGCATATTTGTGTCTGCATAAATGTATGCATGTGTTTGAATGCATAATTATACATAGAGCAAGATAGGTAGGTAGGTAGGTAGGTAGGTAGGTCTATGACTGCGTGAATACATATTTGTGTCTGCACGTGTTTATGAATACGCGTGTGTGTGTGTACACATATATATATATATATATATATACACACATACACGCACACAGACACGTATACATATATACACAAACACATATATATATACATAAACACACACACACACATATATATATATACATAAACACACACACACACATATATGTACACATACACACACACAGGCAGATTGATCTAAACGATCCGTTTCAGCATAGGTATGACAAATTCATACACACATTGAATCACACACACATGTATGCATGCATGCGTGTGTGTGTGCACGAATGAGTGTATGTAACCATGGGTGTATGAATACGTGTATGTATGCACGTGTGCATGCGTACATGTGTGTGTGAGGGCGCGCGCAGAAACACGATTAAGCTTTGTAGAAGAAGGCAATTTGAGACGCTTAGAAGTCTCAAGCAATGAGGATTTTCAAGATGAAGGCTGAAAAGTGAAGCTGCAAGTTTTAAGATGGACGTTTAGACTGACTCCATAACAAATGTTTAAAGTAATGACGGAAGACAGCTTTAGAAATGGTTCGTAGAGAAACAGCTTTCAGATGTTTAGTTTCAAAATGGCTGCTGTTGACAATCCCTCTGTGTGTGTGTGTGT
>NC_068989.1:83530629-83535315 GCF_001194135.2 Octopus bimaculoides
TATATATATATATATATATACGACGGGCTTCTGTCAGTTTCCGTCTACCAAATCCACTCACAAGGCTTTGGTCGGCCCGAAGCTATAGTAGAAGACACTTGTCCAAGGTGCCACGCAGTGGGACTGAACCCGGAACCATGCGATTGGGAAGCAAGGTTCTTGCCACACAGCCACGCCTGCGCTTATATATATATATATATATATATAAGCAACGTGAGAATATTTAAATATTCCACATAGGAATATTCAATAAACATTTATTTCCTCGTGTTGTGTAAAGAGACCCTGATTCATTTATCCCCCACATTGCTGATGTTGTACTCTAGTATTATACACACAAACGTTTGTGTGTGTGCGTTTGTATTTGCGTGTGTGTTTGACATTTAGAATAATCTATTGACCGATTTTAAACATTATATTTAGTGTGCATAAGAAATTCGGCACGAATGTATTTCTGCATCAATATCCGCCAACGTACAGACACGCATACACACACACACACACACACACACACACACTAAATATGTATTTTAATAATGTATATTTTATGATCGTAATGCAAAACTGTAAAACCTTAAACAAGCAGTTGGATTAATCTAAAACGTTAATAAAACCTTAAAAATTCAAATTTTAATCAATTTTAAAGAAAATTTTGCTTTATTATTCCTCACAGCCGCCATCTTCGCTAAAAATCCACAGCTAATTCTCTATAGCTCATAATGATGACGATCGCTTTCATCTTACTTCTTGTCTCCATCTTTAAAATTTTAATGACATTTCTTCCACTTCCGGCCACCACTGTATTTCATTGCCACCATAATATATTTTTAGAAATTATACTCTTAAGGAAACGAAGAAAATATTGTCCACTTGTTGCAAGAACATTCCAAATGTTCTCATATTTCATAATTTTATAGCGTTCAATTTTTTTCTGATATTTAAATCTTGAAATATTTAAAAATTGTTTCACTATTTTACCCCGACTCTTTTTCGTATTTTCGGTGAATATGCGTATCCTATTGGTTAGTGTGTTGGTCTTGCTATTGTTCAATTCTCGTAACAGGCACTAAGTTTCACATCGACACAGTATACTCAACCGTAATTGAATATCATTAGCACGTGGTGTTAAATTTGCGACACACTGGCATCCCATTCGGTCGGGAATCCAGATAAGTTCCTGTTTTATGAATTTGTTCGCTCTTAACAGAATCTTCATATTTCACTATTTTATAAATCCCAAAAGCCTACTTAAACCATTTTTGTGGAGAGACAGACGGGTGAAAAACAGCTAAGCATTTTTTTTCCGGCCTGCTAACGATTCTACCAACTCACCGCCTTAATAATAATAATAATAATAATAATCCTTTCTACTAAAGGCACGACGTCTGAAATTTTGAGAGAAGGGGCTAATCGATTATATCGACCCCAATGCCTAACTGGCACTTATATCATTGACCCCGAAACGATGAAAGGAAAAGTCGACGTAGACTGAATTTGCACTCAGAACGCAAAGACGGACGTAATACCTAATAATAATAATGGTTTCAAATTTTAGCACAAGGCCAACAATTTTGGGGGAGGGGATGAGTCGATAACATCAACCCCAGTGTTTAACTGGTACTTATTTTATGAACCCTGAAAGAATGAAAGGTAAAGTCAACCTCGGCGAAATTTAAACTCAGAACGTATCGTCGGACGCCTTTAATAATAATAACCCTTTCTACTATAGGCACAAGGCCTCAAATTTGTTGGCGGGGGGGGGGGGCTAATCAATTACATCGACCACAGTGTTTCACTGGTGCTTATTTATTGAGCCCGAAAGGATGGAAAGCAAAGTCGACCTCGGCTGAATTTGAACTCAGAACGTAAGAACGGACAAAATGTCGCTAAGTATTTTACCTGGCATCTTAATAATTCTGCCACTTCGATACCTGGTCATTTGGCTACCATTGATGCTGCTACACCGACTATGACAAACCTCTTACAGTAAAACATAATTTATCCACATTCGGTTTGTATTGGAAACTGGGCCACATGGCGATCTAGTAGTGGGAGGTATGAGTGTAAAGGGAGTTGTAGTGGTGGCTGTTGCCGACGCTATTCTTGACATTATTATTCATATCTGCGTGTGTAAGTGACATGTGTCAGTAGCAACAATCTACACATCCTTGACTTTTGTCTACTTTCACTATCACCTGTCTCCCTTCACACAGAGTTGGCTGCTGCGTCGGCGACGCGGTGGTGGTCTTAGAGTGAGGAAATAGTAGTAATGATGGCAGTGGTGTTGGTCTTAGTGTATCTGGTAGTAGTGGTGGGGAAGATATGCTATTGTTCAATATATGCGTTAGCACGCCGGGCGAAATGCTTAGCAGTATTTCGTCTGCCGTTACGTTCTGAATCCAAATTCTGCCGAGGTCGATTTTGCCTTTCATCCTCTCGGGGTCAATTAAATAAGTACCATTTACACACTTGGGTCAATGTAATCGACTAATCCCTTTGTCTATTTTTATTTGTCCCCTCTATGTTTAGCTCCCTGTTGGCAATAAAGAAATAAATATATGCGTTTCTATGATTTTTGTTTGTTGTTCGTTCCTTCTCGAGTCATAAGGGCCAGTTTCCCGGTTTCATTGGCGTATAGGTCCCCCACCTGGACGGGACGCCGGTCCATCACAGGTGAGCTGCAGGAGGAAAGAGTGAAAGAAAGTTGTGGCGAAAGAATCAGCAGAAGTTCGCCATTACCTTCTGCTGGAGTCGCGTGGAGCTTAGGTATTTCGCTCATAAACACACACGTCGCCCAGTCTGAGATTCGAACCCGCGATCCCTCGACCACGAGTCCGCTGCTCTAACCACTAGGTCATGTGCCTCCACGTTTCTATGGATGCTATGCATTTATTACTGCAGCATATAAATGATTAATTCCGTATTATGAAACAACACCAAACACTAACTAACGTACTACTAATCGTATTTTCAAACCTATGTTATGTACAAGCCGCTGCAATTTCTCGAATGGAGTATCTCAGGGCGCCATCTTCTCAGCCACTCTTCTCAACTTTTACTAACACGATCACTTCACATCACCACAAAGCTTATATCTGGAAATCACGTTACTCTCACATCTTCCCATTGCATTCTTCTCAGACACTTCTATAACATGTAATGGCGCATGAGTAAACCCGTCGTTTGTCTCGAAATAAACAACTGAGAAAAATGAGGTCAACATCAATACTAAATATTTACATCCTAGTTGTAGCAAATGACAATAGCTTGAATACAAGGAGTCCTACCCATTTTATGAATGAGGAAAGGCTAAAGTTGTGAAAAGTCTTTGGTTCTGTGATGTGTCTCAACTTCAAACAGTTTTCTTGAAAAGGCCTATTTCCTGAGCGGCGCCTGCTTATCTGAGAAAAATAACCTATCTCGATCAAATATTAAGATATTTGAAAAATTTAAAGCGTTCTGAAATCTGTAAACTATTCTCTTTCTAAATTAAACGTAAAACAATTTTTTTTTTATCAAGTTAATTGTTTTCCCTTGCGCCATCATACTTATCCGAATAAAGTAAATTACCTCGAAAAAATAACCTTACTAAAAAATAAGAAAGGTTTACGATAATGGTAGCGTCATGTTGATGGGTCAACCATGTGCATGCCATAATATCACAGCTGGCCTGGGGCTACAAAACACTAAAAGCAATTATATCGTCATTTACAAAAAAATAAACAAAATGGCTGACTCAGTCTCACGGACGAAGTTTTTACGCTAATACAGAGAGAGTTGGGGTTTCAGCCTCACTTTCGTCATCTTCAGTTTGGTGTTTTTGGCAAGACAGTAAAATGATATAATCTCTCTGTATGTGTAACAACACTTGGCAACAACAACTGCAACAATAACAGCTCAAGCAAATTTCAAATAAAAACGAGGAAGAACTCGAATTGTCGCAATAAACTGGGTTAAGTGTTTGACCTAATTTTGAGGCAAACAGTACCCTTCACCTGCCACAGCTCCTTCCCCTACCAAAGACCTTCCCTAGCCACAGCTCTACTCCCTTGCCATGGACCCCTCCTCTGCCACAGGCCTCTCTCTTCCACAACTCCCATCCTCTCTCACAACCCCCATTCTCTCCCACAACTCCCCATCTGTTTTTTCAGTTCGTTATTGATTCGTTTTTTAAGTTGGGAATTAAATTTTTTTTTTTAAATTAACTAAATTCTTTCATGCAGATAAGATTATTTAAGAAATGAGAATATCAACTCCATATACATACACACCCATAGTTATATACACTCTTATACATATACATACACGCATACATGCGCCCGTACATACGTAGATACATATGTGCATATGTACATGAATGTATGCATATAAACTGATGCATACATACATACATACATACATACATAACTATACATAACTATGTATTCAGGAAAAAAAAATAGGAATGGAATAGGTGGGGAAGGTGTGGAATTTGGTAGAGAATGTCGCATGTCATGACGAGTTTAAATAGATTTTCAGGTTTGCTATGACATGAACGGAACCACATGACGTCTGACGTTGAATCTCCATGTGTGTGTGTGAGAGAGAGAAACAGCAAGAGAGAACGAGGGGCAATGAAAAGCATTAACCTCCAGAAAAAAAAACAATATATATATATATATATATATATATATATATATATATATA
>NC_068989.1:83535733-83539133 GCF_001194135.2 Octopus bimaculoides
ATAAAAACTCAAAATAAGCAACAAGGATATCCAGAGTGAATGCAGTACGATCGTTTCATGCGACTCCATTTATTTAAGCAATGTGAACATTACATCAAATGTAAAATGCAGAGCAATCCTCAGCTGAACAAAGATATCCTTTGGATATCCTTGTTGCTGATTTTGATTTTAATCACCTTATTTTGAAATTGTACGGATAATACCATACTTAATTCTGGTGCCTAAACTTAAGTACCATATTCACCTTGAATCTATCTATCTATATATATATATATATATATATACACACACACACACACATAACAAAGGTTCAAAGAAGTGAGAGTCGACATATTTATTCCATGTTTACAGCTGTTTCGCAATCGGCATGTATACAGAGCTCATTATCAATTCTGTTTGATTCTTTGAATCTCTATTCTTGTACACACACATACACACACGTGTGTGTGTATGTGACAGAGAGAGAGAGAGAGAGAGAGAGAAAGAGAGAGAAAGAGAGAGAGAGAGAGCATATATAATTCTATTAACATTCAATGTTAACAGATCTTTCTCATCCGACTCCATTCACATATATGTGGTCTTCATTGACGTTGTTTAGAACCGGTTGTTTAGAACCGGTTGAATCTAGATCTTCGCTGAAAGGCATTCCAGCCACAACAATCTTTTTTGTAATATAGGTATTTATGTTTACATGTGTCGTTTTTATGCAAAAGACACTGGAGCGTGATTAGAGTGAGAGCGTTGCTATTTCTAGCGGGCTGTGAGGCTTTAGCTATTTTAACGGTGGAATCAATGTAGTAGTTTCGAAGTATGTAGACCTCACAGGATAGTTTATTATTCACAACAGTAAGAAACAGCAAAAGCAGAAACTCAATGCTTTTGATAAAGAAAGCTTCCGCCTGTAAAACTAGCGTCCTAGTCAATGTATTGTGAATTATCTTGCATTTTCTGAATAGTAAAATAACCAGAGAAAACCACCTGGTATTTGGAATTCTGCACTTGGAAACTAAATTCCCTGACAAATTTGTTAATCCAGCCAAACAGTTGCTGTTTTATATTATTTACATTTAACGGATATTTGTCCTCATCTTGTTTGTTGTTAACACAACGTTTCGGCTGATATACCCTCCAGCCTTCATCAGGTGTCTTGGGGAAATTTCGAACCTGGGTTCTCATTCCTAAGGTATTTTTCGATGTTGTTATTATTATCATTTTTATATTATTATTCAGGTTACTGCCTGAAATCGAACTCGAAATCTTGGGGTTAGTAGCCAGTGATCTTAACCACTACGCCATATTCCTGTGGGTAAAGCCCACGAACATATGGCGTAGTGGTTAAGAGCACGGGGGCTACTAACCCCAAGATTTCGAGTTCGATTCCAGGCAGTGACCTGAATAATAATAATGATGATGATGATGATGATGATGATGATGATGATGATAACAACATCGAAAAATACCTTAGGAATGAGAACCCAGGTTCGAAATTTTCCCGAGACACCTGATAAAGGCTGGAGGGTATATCAGCCGAAACGTTGTGTTAACGAGAAAGAGAGAGAGAGAGGTGGGGAGGGGAAGATGTGACACCAGTTGTTGGGTGGTATTTTATTTATGGACTAAGATAATCCTAATTGAAACAAGTCCTGAAATATTGAGGAATGAGCAGGGTTAGTCGATTATATCGCCCTCAGTGCATAACTGGTACTTATTTCATCGACCCCCGAAATGAGGAAAGGTGAAGTGGACTTCGATGGAATTTGAACTCAGAACTTTAAGATGCCTAAAATACTGCCAAGCCTTTTGTCCGACGCACTAAAGACTCTGCCATCTCGCTGCTCTTCTTATGATCTAAATAATGAAATGTAGAGCTTTGAGGCAGTGTGCTGGCGGAATCGTTAGCGCACCGGGCAGAATACTTAGTGCATTTCGCCCATCTTTACGTTCTGAGTTCAAATTCCGCCGAGGTAGACTCTGCCTTTCATCCCTTTAGAGTCGATAAAATAATTACCAGTTGAGTACTGGGGTCGATGTAATTGACTTAACGCCACACCGAAATGTCTAGCGTTGTGCCAAAATTTGAAATCAATGAACGGCAGAGCTGATCTGTTACTATTCGAACGCGGAACGCTGTGATTCGGAAAAAATATCGCTTGACATTCCGTCCAACGTTCCGATGATCCTATCATTTCGGTATCTAACACAAGAAAGAAGCCCTTTCATGAATCACAAGACATGGGACTGCATACAGCAAAAGCATAACATCTAGTTGTCTCAAAAGCGACAGCCACCAACGTAGGCAGCGCAGATACAAGATTAAAACGAACAGCGATATAATTTATCATGGCAAGATAATCACTATTTCTAGCTTATTGCAGTTTCGGTTACGGAGAAGGAAAAAAAATGATGGTAATATATACATTATCACATGGTAGAGATATCACATAGATGAGATACAGTTTATATATATGAGTGTATCATGTTATAAAGTTGTAATGGATATATTATGCATATTATCTCAAATATATATTTATCATATGTAAGGTTGTTTTAAAGTTATTTGATACGTAAATATATATATATATATATACTATATATATAATCATTTATTCTCTATTTATAATGTGGATAGGATTTTTCTATTCACGTTTCTTCTGAAGAAAATTAATCGGTTAAAATATCTGTCACATGTTTGGAGAGAAACATAATACGGTTTGAAAATGGAAAGCAAACGTATATGAGAAAGAAACGAGAAAAAGGTGAGGATAAACGAGGGGAAAGAGGGGAAATGTAAGTGAATATACGATTATATTTCTGGAAGACCTGTAAAGTGTCATGGCTACATTATTGTAAGAGATGTGTGTGTGTACAGGGTGATCATAAAGTCATGGTGCAATTTAAAATACTTGTATCTTCATAGCTATACATCATAAAATTAATCTGTAAGAGGCATAAGAATGAGCTAAATATTTTATTCATCTTGTTAATTTTCAACATGTCCACCATCGTTACTAATACAAAGAGAAGTACGACTCTGTAGTTTTCGGAAAACATTTCCCGGCTGATTTTCAGTGATACTTTCAATCACCTCAATTATCCTTACTTTCAAGTCTTCTAAAGATCGAGGCTTAGTTGTATAAACAATAGTTTTCACGTGGCCTCATAAAAATACAAATCCAATGGAGTCAAATCTGGTGAACGTAGAGGCCAAAATAATGGTCCACTTCTTCCAACCTTCTTGTGAAGGATGTCTCATTTAGAAACTGCCTAACTTGCAGAGCAAACTGCCAAGGTTCACCATCTTGCTGACAAACTGTATTCTCTAGCAATTCTAATTGTTCAAGCTTAAGAATGAAGTAATTTTGTAGCATTGCACCATGACTTTATGGACGCCCTTTGTGTG
>NC_068989.1:83539206-83542622 GCF_001194135.2 Octopus bimaculoides
ATTTGCTTCCGAACCACATGGCTCTGGATTCAGTCCCACTGTGTGGCACCTTGGACAAGTGTCTTCTACTATAGCCTCGGGCCGACCGAAGCCTTTTAAGTGGATTTGGTAAAAGGAAACTGGAAGAAGCCCGTCGTGTGTGTGTATATACACACATGTGTGAAGGTACATGGATCAGTGGTTAGAGCGTCGAACTTACGATCGTGAGGTTGTAAGTTCGATTCCCGGACCGGGTTGTGTGTTGTGTTCTTGAGCAAGACACTTCATTTCACATTGCTCCAGTTAACTGTTGAAATGAGTTGTAACATCACTGGAGCCAAGCTGTATCGGCCCCTTTGCCTTTCCCTTGGATAACATCAGTGGTGTGGAGACGGGGAGGTTGGTATGCATGGGCAACTGCTGGCCTTCCACAAACGACCTTGCCCGGAATGTGCCTCGGAGTGTAACTTTCTAGGTGCAGTCCCATGGTCAGTCATGACCGAAGGGGGTCTCCTCCTAAACATGTGCGTGCGTGCGTGCGTGCGTGCGTGCTATCACGCCCGCTTGACAACTGGTGTTGGCTTGACAATACAAGTTGTCAACCGCTTGACAACGGGTGTTGGCATGTTTACGTCCCCGCAGCTTAGCGGTTCGGCAAAATAGCTGATTCATTCGGCTAAAATCTCTTCCAAGCAATGCCCCAGCATGGCCGCAGTCTAATGGTTGAAACATATGAAAGATACAAGATATATGATATCATATGCTATGCCATATACATACGACATTACATATGCAGATACGATCTACATATGTCGTATATAATATTGATACGCCACGTAAAATCATATCTAATATTTATGATGCCTGACAGGTATGTTGGTAAAATTTCACAGATAAAAGACGTCGTGCATGCGATTTAATAGACATAGTGCCCGCATAAAATATTCTTATGATATCAGAAGAGATGTCACATATTCATGATGTCAGTATGACCATGGACAGTAGAGCAGAGAAAACTGGTTTAGCTACAGACACAATGATGTTATGTTTGAACGACTTCACACACCTAAGCTATATATGGACACACACACACACACGTCGATGCATAAAAGAGCTAGTTTATAAACCTGATTCATATGCAAATATAGGTTGTCTGTGTGTGTGTGTGTGTGTGTGTGTGTGTGTGTGTGTGCGTGCGTGTGTGCGTGTGCGTGTGCGTGTAAATATGCGCATATCTGTTATTTTTAGCTTTTACTTGTTTCAGTCACTAAACTACGACCATGCTGGGGCACCGTCTTGAAGGAGTGTCCCGTCAAACAAATCGACCCCAGTACAGTGATCCCTCACCCTATCGCGGTTCACTTATCGCGGTTTATTATTTAAGCTTACGTCGATTCCTCCGTGTGAAGCCCTTCAATTAGTAAAAGATAGTGCAACAGTATGTGCTTGTGTGTGTGTCTTGAGCCCATGGACTTATAAGGCGGGTTGCCCTGTTTCCGTAGCGTACAAGTGACCAAGGGCACAACATTCTCACTTGAACGAGACACCGTTGGGAGGGTCTAAGGTTAGTAATTTTGAAGGAAGGGGACAAGGCGATTACATTGACCTCAGTACTTGATTAATACTTGATTTTACCGACCCGACCTCGATAGGATTTGAACTCAGAACGTAAAGAGTTGGGGAAAATGCTGCTAAGCCTTTTATCCGACGCACTAACGATTCTACCAAGCTCAATGCCTTATCCTTAGTTAATCAGTGACCACTATTTCAATATCAATGACTAAGACTAACTCTTTGAGTAATTTTGTAAGCACGTCAATCAAAATCTATAAAATTCACTGTGTGTGTGTGCGTGTTTCCTCTATGCCCCGCCAAACCGCTAGATCAATCTGTACTTAATTTGACATGAAGGTTTTCATTACTCGGAGAAGGTCCTAGTATATGATATTAAACTATAATCATACGCCTCTTCATTCATTTTAACACTTTACCGATTAACTTGTACAAACAAAGCAGCGCTTCGTTTATTTGTTTGTATGAATCTATTTAACAAAGGAAGTTAATGATTTTCTGTTTGCAATCTTTCGGCGCTTGTAAACAAAACAGCAATGATATGGCTAGAGAACGTAAAAAAAAAAACCATGGAGGAATATTTAGTAGAAACACTTAGCTTCTTCAACAGAATTACAACACTATAAAAGCTGCGTCCTGTATTACGGGCCGAAAGGTGTGTGTTTAGGATGTCGCATTCACAATGGCAAGATCGTGGTTTCGATTCTCACACCGGCAGTGGATTGTAGTCTTGAGCACAACACTTAATTTCACGTTGCCCCAGTTCGCTCAGCCGCAGATGAGTAGTTCTACGATGATTGGCGCCTCGTTGAGAAGCGAGAGTGCTGCCCTGCCTGCCAGGTCAGCGGGGTCGTATCATTCGACATCTGCAGCAATGCGAGGCAGCGCATTGTGACTAGCGGTGCATAACAAAATTCGATTGTCTGGTCGATAGAGTGAATGAACGATATCGAAATGAATGTTATATAAATCTTAAGCATGAGATGTGAACACCATCGCGACTATTCGTTTTGTAATTTTCGTATTACATACGGAAACGGTCGTAAGACTATTTATTGGATTCATTTGAGAATTTCCCTTTTGGATCATTGTCAACTGTTATCTCATCAGCTTGGACTTCTTAATTTATCTCTTTGTATTTATACTATTACTTATCCGACTTTGATTTGGGCACAGAATTACACTATGTATATATATATATATATATATATATATATATATATATGTTTTTGTATGTTATGTTTGCATGCTTATAATGGCTTACATATGCTCTCTGTGTTTAGATATGTGTCGGCTTTGATGAGGAGTTTTATTGACCTTGGAACTTGTCTCTTTCAAATTAATACTTTAATCTAATCGCTCAATAAACTGAGCCCATTACTTATATATATATATATATATGCATTGATGCACCCAAACGTGTGCGCAGGTGTATGCCTGTGCCTTTGAGATAGGACACGTTATTTCACGTTGATCCAGTCTACTCGCCCGAAATTGAGTACCATCCGAAAACAGGTGCATCTCTGTCTCTCATCCAACAGTCACATCAGGGATATTCTACTGGATCAAAAGGTGAGAGGGTCGACGGTGTACTTATGTCTGATCGCGAATACAAAGGCACTTAAAACAATTAGCGATGGTATGGCATGGTATGTATTACCGATATATAGTCGCTTGCGAGTGACGACTGTGGGTCTTCGGATATATGCGTGCATATGTATACATACCTGGGTCTCTCTTTCCATATATATATATGTGTGTGTGTGTGTGTGTGTGTGTGTGTGTGTGTATTTATGTACACGTGTGTGATGTATATATAAATATCTTTAAATGTGTATATATAAATGTATATATATATATATAAA
>NC_068989.1:83543454-83544691 GCF_001194135.2 Octopus bimaculoides
ATATACTATGAGGAAGTTTGCTTATTATAGAAATTGAGTATACAATTAAATCCATTGGTTTACACACGTTATTTCATGCAACAAACGTATACTATGTGTATATAAATAATTCATGCAAAATTCCAGTCACATGAGACACACACACACACAGAAATACAGACGTATAATTATGCGTACACACCCAGTCATATACACACTGGATAATTAAAATGTCTTCACAACACGAACGAGCACAAACGCACGTATACACATATACACTCTCAAGATAAATACATACATGTGCTCTCACACACACACACACACACACACACACACGCAAGCCACTCATTTGAATAATTCAACAACTCCCATGTACACCTATGTACACAAAGGCATAAATATATATTATACATTTTCTCACGCACACCGAATAGTCAAGCAGACACACATGCACACTCACGCGCGCGCTACGAGGTAAATTCGTTGCATGTAATCTAGGCACCCGGATGTAGCAGTATTTCAGTTGTCTGTTGTTGTATAGATTGTAATCTCATGCACAGGCGGATGCATCGCATTACAACTATATAACATTGTCTTCTACGTACCTTATTATACCAGAATGCACATTGCTATACACTTTGGCTATTGCAGACTAATGACATGTTTCTTATAATAAAAAAAAGACCTGGTTCTCTGCTGGCCATTCGTCTAGTTATCTATCTACAGCAATCTATCTATCTATCGACATTTATCTATCTGTCAACATCTGTCTATCTACTTATCTATCTACATCTATCAATCTATAGATGTCTATTCATCTATCGATCGACCTATCTTCATTTATCTATGTATGTATCTACATCTATGACTTTATGCTTGTCTCCATATATCTACAGCTGTCTTTTTATCTACCTATCTGTCTGCCTCTTTGTCAATCTAGCTCTATCTATCTATCTATCTATCTATCTATCCATCCCTATCTATCTATCTATCTATCTATCTATCGTTCTCTATCTCCATCTGTCTATGTCTCTGTGTATCTACATCATTCTATCTATCTTTCTATCTATCTTTCTATCGTTCTATCTATCGTCCTATATCTTCATGTGTCTGTCTGTATATCTACATCTGTCTATCTACCGTTCTATCTATCTATTTATCTATCGATCGATCGATCGTTCAATCTATCTATCGTTCTCTATCTCCATCTGCCTATGTCTGTATAGCTAGAGCTATCTATCTATCTATCTATCTATCG
>NC_068989.1:83544701-83546637 GCF_001194135.2 Octopus bimaculoides
TATCTATCGTTCTCTATCTCCATCTGCCTATGTCTGTATAGCTAGAGCTATCTATCTATCTATCTATCTATCTCTATCTATCGTTCTATCTATCATTCTATCTATCTATCGTTCTCTATCTCCATCTGTCTATGTCTGTGTATCTACATCATTCTATCTATCTTTCTATCTATCTTTCTATCGGTCTATCTATCGTTCTATCTATCGTCCTATATCTTCATGTGTCTGTCTCTGTATATCTACATCTGTCTATCTACCGTTCTATCTATCTATCTATCTATCTATCTATCGATCGATCGTTCAATCTATCTATCGTTCTCTATCTCCATCTGCCTATGTCTGTATAGCTAGAGCTATCTATCTATCTATCTATCTATCGTTCTATATCTACATCTTTCTATAGATGGACAGACGTAGGTACACAGTTTACCCTTCCATCTATCTATCTATCTCCACTTGTCTTCGTTCCACCTACCTACCTAATCTAGCCAAGCACCAATCCTTCCAGCCATCAGACCAAACTACTATCTGTCCATCTATCTATACAGCTTCCCTTCAATCCATCCTACCAGCCATCCATTAATCCAATTATCCATCCTTCCATACATAAACTCATCCATCTATCCATCCACCCACCTACTTCCACCCCTATTCGCAACCACCTGTCTACCGGCCCACTTCCCCCTCTAGTCATACATCCACCCTATCCTCTCGAGGCGTCTATGTCCAGACACTTTCACTTTCAGTCATGTGAGCTTTATCTACTGTGGTTCCCCGAGCTGCTAGATATAGCAGCTATTTCTTCCCGCGTTATGAATTATGAATACACAATGGCTAATGTGACCCTGGCCGTGGTGCACTTGGAGAATAGACAGTTGGTTTGCTCGATCGTGCCAAGCTGGAGCTAACAAACATCAACGTTGTGCATAAGGCTCGCCATCTAACAAAGCAGATATCGTTCACCATATGTTCACTTTTATAATGCTCACTATACATTCACCAGATTTTGTTTACCATATGCTCGCTTTTATAAGGTTTGCTGCACATCATCTGATACTGTTCACCATATGTTCACTTTTATATATTGTTTTTACAAGTCATTCATCAGATACTGTGTATCACATGCTCTCTTTTACAAGATTCACTTTACACACACATAAGATATTATGATATTGTCTGTCTCTCTTTATTAATACTATTGTTCACCACAAGTTCACTTTCATAATGCTCACTACATATTCTGAAATTTATCACCATATGTTCACTTCCATAATGCTCACTACATATTCTGAAATTTTCCGCCATATGTTCGCCTTTATACATTCATTTGATGGTGTTCACCATACGTTCACTTTTGAAATATTCTTTACACAGTAACCACATATAGATCAACATAGTTTTTGTCTCAAAAACTCAACCTCAGGTTTGTCTAATAGTTTTCACTTTCATGTCCACCATATGTTTAATAGCTTCTTTCTATATTACCCTATCATGTTAATCTAATTTAACCCAATAACGTTCATCATTCGCTTATCTTAACATTTTATCACAGGTTTTCAGATACTTTTCACCATATGTTAATCATATAATTTCTAGCATATGTTTATTGACTACGTTCACCATACTACATTCATTGTAACATAACGTTGAATGTTCACCACACGTTTATCTTATTCCGTTCATTACATGTTTACCGTTTAGTATTTACAGTATGTTTACCCTATTATGTACTACACACGTATAAAAAAGTTTGCTTTCCAACTGCATGGTTCCAGGTTCAGTTTCATTGCTTGGCACCGGGTCGATCAAAGACTTGTGAGTGGATTTGGTAGAAGGAAACTGAAAGAAGCCCCTCGTATATGAGTATGTATATATGTGTGTGTGTGTATATACATATATATGAGTATATTATATATATATATATATATATATATAT
>NC_068989.1:83547079-83549373 GCF_001194135.2 Octopus bimaculoides
AGGCAAAGTCGACCTCGGCGGAATTTGAACTCAGAGCCTAAAGACAGACGAAATACCGCTAAGCATTTCGCCCGGCGAGCTAACGTTTCTTATTTCTTTATTACCTACAAGGGGCTAAACATAGAGGGGACAGACAAGGGGATTAAGTCGATTACATCGACCCCAGTGCATAACTGGTACTTAATTTATCGACCCTGAAAGGATGAAAGGCAAAGTCGACCTCGGCGGAATTTGAACTCAGAACGTAACAGCAGACGAAATACCGTTAAACATTTCGCCCGGCGTGCTAACGATTCTGCCAGCTGGCCGTCTTAACTGCGTTTAATATTCGCCATAGGTTTACCTTCCTTGTTCGTTAAATCAGCTGAAAACTTCTACCTTAACATCCTTCAGCATTACATATTGTTCACTAACTCCCTTCTTCCTTCTACTTCCTCTCCACATTCTTATCTATGAATACAGCTATGTCTGTCTGTCTGTTGGTCTGCCTGTCCGACGCTCTGTCGATCTTCTTGTATGTCGGTCGGTCGGTCGGTCGCTGGTTTTATCAATGGAGGAAGTTGTAAGTTGACTGACAACCTGTTGCATTGTCTGTCATTTGCTTGAGTGTGGCCTCGGGAGAAACGTGAGTTATGAGGGGTGGTAGGATGAGTGGTGGTGGTGGGAAATGATATCTATCGGTAGTGACGGTGACGAGTGCAGAAAGTTATGGTGGTACAGGAGAGCTACGGTGATAATGGTGGCGTTAAATTATTGTGGCAGTGGTGTTGGAGTTACGATTATAAGAAGCCGTCTGCAACCTAACCTACGTATTGTGTGTGTGTGTGTGTGTGTGTGTGTCTCTTTAGCACCGTACCATGCTTGGTTTCACGTTAGTATCCAGAGATTAGACCACAATCAACTTCAGCTGCTTTTTTCCTTTGTCGGAATCGGTGAAATTAAGCCTTTCAACAAACTTATCGCATATATATATATATATATATATATATATATATATACACCAGGTCTGGTCAATAAGTATCCGGGCTGTTGCCATTGTAACGAAGCTAAAGCACGGAGATTAAAGCCGCTTGACAAAGATTGACATTGATCTCTGCTGTGAATGTGCACTAACTTTTAACGTTCTAGCTCACCTCCATTATTTACAGCAGTGCTTGGAAGGAAGGTGTGTAGCGTGTGATAGTCGCATTGACCATGACAGAAAAAGTTGTCTTGAAGACACCTGCTCAGAGGCTTGCTCAAAGTTGCAGTTAATGTATGGAGAAGAGTGTATGGCCGAAAAATGTCGATATTGACGAACGTTCTGGGAGACCCGCAACCAGTAGAAGTGAGAAAAACATCACAAATGTGCATGCAGCTGTGAGGGGAAATCGTTGAATCAGCATCCGTAAGCTATCAGAGGATGTCGAGTTTAGTTACGGTTCAATTCAGTCCATTATCATTGAAGATTTGTCTCTGAGATGCTTGTCTGCCAAGTTTGTGCCAAAACTGCATTCAGCTGGCCAAAATGACACTCGGGTTTCAATTGCACAAGATCTCCTTGATCGTGTTGAGAACGATGAAAACTTTTTGAAAACTTTGCGTATGCCTCTGAGTAAGTAACACTAAGCTTTTGGCAAAATTTGATGCAGATTCTCTGCTCAATTTTCTGTCATGATCAATGTAACGATCACATACTACACACCTTCCTTCCAAGAACTCCTGCAAACAGCAGAAGTAAGCTAGAACGTTGAAACTTAGTGCGCATACACGACAGAGTGCAAGGTCTGAGGGTTAGAGTAGTCTAGAAACAACAGAGGCTAAGAGGTGGTTCTGCACCCGCCCAAAACCCTAGAACGCTCAAAGTACGGCCCCACAACCAGATGCAGTTTAAAGTCATGTCCAAGAAAAAACAGGTTTAACTCACGCTATATAGGTTTGAAATATTGGCACAGAGCCAGAAATTTGGGGAGTGGTTCGAAGCCAACTACGTCGGCACCAATACCTAACAGATACCTATTTCATCGACCACGAAAGGATGAAAGGTAAAGCCAACCTCGGCGGAATTTGAACTTGGAACCTAAAGATGAACGAAAAGCCACGAAGCATTTTGCCCGAAATTCTTTTATTTGTTTCAGTCATGTGACTGCGGCCATGCTAGAGCATCACTTTTAGTCGAACAAATCGACCCCATGACTTACTCTTTGTAAGCCTAGTACTTATTCTATCGGTCACTTTTGCCGAACCGCTAGTTTACGGGGACATGAACATCGGTTGTCAAGCGATGTTGAGACACACACACACACTATATATAT
>NC_068989.1:83549383-83550552 GCF_001194135.2 Octopus bimaculoides
GCTTCTTTCACTTTCCGTCCACCAAATCCACCTACAAGGCTTTGGTCGGCCCGAGGCTATAGTAGAAGACATTTGCCCAAGATGCCACGCAGTGGGACTGAACTCGGAACTATGTGGTTGGTAAGCAAGCTACTTACCACACAGCCACTCCTGCGCCTATGGTAACTCCTACGAAATGGTAACGATTCTGTCAGTTCGCCGTTACATTATATCGCCATACGCCATACAGTCTCCAAACGCAATTCAGTGGACTCTGAAAGGTTTCAGGGACAATGACATATTTTCGATAAACGTTACTGATAATATTTGGTGAGAAAACATCAGTATTTTGTTGGTGTAAATACTTTTAGCATCAAATGTTTTTAGTTGGAAAGGTTAAATTGCAAATGTCAAACTGCAGCTTGTGCATTATATTCATATACGCGCTCAAACACAGAAACACACGAACACATAGACGGGTGTGCACGTTTTGGCATATTCATATATACATACACACAAAAATACATATACACACACACACACGTATCTATACACTTTGTTCTCCACATTAGTGTTATAAAAGTTCGTTAGGTACTTTTCTGGCCGTATGGTAAGAGAGTTGCTTCCCAACCACATGGTTTCAGGTTTAGTACCTATGCGTTGAAGCTTGGACAAGTCTCTTCTACTATAGCGTTAGGGCCACCCAAAGTCTTGTGAGTAGATTTGATTGTAACAAGGCTGGTCCTTTGAAATACAGGTACTACTCATTTTTGCCAGTTGAGTGAACAAGGACCAATGTAAAATAAGGTGTCTTGCTCAAGGACTCAACGATCGGGATCCGAATGCCCTAACAACTAAATCACGCGCCTTCACTACCACCACCAGCAACAACAACAGTAGCCTCACCTTTGTTGCATCGAGTGCCAAAGTCCAACACTAACTCACTGAAAGAATCTCCCCCTCCATCACCACTGCAAACACTGTCTCCCACCTCCACTACCGTCATCATGTTGTCATATCTGCCTTAGAACATCGATTTACAGATGTTTGGACTGATTAAAAACTATATAAACTATTGATCTAGTGAATCTTGGAGGACTTAGAAAGGCCAGAGGTACTTCCGTACGTATTAAATCATAAAAACAACAATTCGAACGAGATAAGATGATATATATATATATATATATATA
>NC_068989.1:83551149-83552273 GCF_001194135.2 Octopus bimaculoides
AGCTGATACGATCAACGGAACAGCCTGCTCGTGAAATTAACGTGCAAGTGGCTGAGCACTCCACAGATATGTGTACCCCTAACGTAGTTCTCAGGGAGATTCAGCGTGACACAGAGTGTAACAAAGCTGGCCCTTTGAAATACAGGTACTACTCATCTTTGCCAGCTGAGTGGACTGGAGCAACGTGAAATAAAGTGTCTTGTTCAAGGACACAACGCGTCGCCGGGAATTGAACTCACGACCTTACGATCGTGAGTCGAATGCCCTAACCACTAAGCCACGCGCCTCCACATACATACATACATACATACTTGTATATGGTGCGTTATGTGAATTTATGGATAGAAATCCCATAAAGCTCAACAATTTTGATAAAAATGAAGAAGTGTCAAAATATAAGAGAATTCTAATTCATGCAGACGATCGTTTCATACAGCAATATAAAAATAATGCAAATTCATGGTTGAATAGAATTAATTAGTTAGGTTAATTAGATTAAATTAAATTAATTATATATCACTCTTCACTGCAAGACGTATAAACAAAATTTTTACAAAGGACTTGAGAAAGGAAAAAGCAAAATAGAATCTAGACGTTTTAGTTAATATCTAACTGGATTCACACATATCTTTCTTTCTCATAAGGATAAATGCGAATCTCTTAGATTCTCTTCTATTTCCTTTCTCAAGTCCTTTGTAAAAAAACTTTTTATTCTTCTCGCACTGAAGAGTACAGTGATATATAATTAATTTAATTTAATTTAATCTAATTAATTCTAATCAACCATGAATTTGCATTATTTTTATATCGCTGTACGAAACAATCGTCAGCATAAATTAAAAAATTCTCTTACATATTTTAACAACTTCTCTTCTCCATTTTTAACTGAATTGTTGAGTTTTATGGGATTTATTTCCATAAATTCACAACACATCATATACAAGAATTATTTTCATATTTACAATTTTATGGATGGCCAGAAATGCATAACAATGATGTTCCAGGAGTCGTAGATTTCGAATCTTCCAACATCAAATCCCTTTGCGAAGCTTACCCAACTGAGAATTACACAAAGCAGCAACAAGCCATATATATATATATATATATATATATATATATATATA
>NC_068989.1:83552633-83553694 GCF_001194135.2 Octopus bimaculoides
AATATTTAGCTGAAGATCAGAATAGAGTATTATGTACTCTTAACTGTGAAACAATTGTACTAAATTAACTAAAGGCAAGTGTTTTTTACTCTTCTCTATTGTTTTTTGTTCTGTGTGTATCAAAAATATCGCTATCAATCTAGAGTAATAATTTGTAGTTTTGAAATCAGTAGTTCTTTGACTGCTATTTCTGAATTCTCAGTATGTTGGAGAAGCAGGTTACTGTCAATCCCTATATATTTATGATTATAAATTTTTTACCGAAGAAGGTTTTTTCATACTGAGCTACCCGGCAGAATTGTTAATTTTTATTTTTATTACTAATTGATGATTCCCTGCCCTGCATATCTATCTATATATATATATATATATATATATATATATATATACCCTACGATACCTGGAACATCATTATTTATGCATCTCTGGCCAGCCATAAGACCTATCTTGTTATGCAAAAACAAGTTTCGTTGCTGTTTCCTTGTACAAAGTATCTTTCGCAAGATATTAATCAAAGCCACGGCTATGGATGAAGACATTGAAACAAGATAGCCCGCAATTGCGATTAAACTCGGTATCGGTTGGTTGAGAACCGAACTCTTTAACCACACAGCCATAACTAGATTCGTTGCTGCCGCTGCTGCTGCTGCCGTTAATTGTGTTGTTTTTTTTTTGTGTGTCACAGATGGAGCTTTCTCTTTTGTAATTGGTGCAATAGAAATCGCATTGAGTAATTAAATGGAATGTGGTGGGGGAGAAAGCGAAAGACGTACGCGCGCGAATACACACGCCAGCTAGAAACCTATCATATATATGCATACATATATATATGCATACATATATATACACACAAGCGCATACATATATAAATATGCACACACACGACGTAAAAATATACATGCGCGCGCATATATATATATATATATACACATACATATATATATACACACACACACACACACAACGTATATATATATATATATATATACACACATACACAAATATATACACACACACACACAACGTATATATATGTATATATATATATATATATATATATA
>NC_068989.1:83554254-83556234 GCF_001194135.2 Octopus bimaculoides
ACTACTACTACTACTACTATTACTACTACTACAGTACCATCGGTGCTGTTTTAACTGCTACTTCCATTGTGGATTGGCTGGCAGGGATCATGACACTAAAGTTTGTGGCGTGGTGTTGGCGGCGGTGGTGATAATGATGATGGTGGTGGAGGTGGCGTTCGATGTTGTCGTAGCAGTGATTCTGGATGTGGTGATGGTGAAGATTTTTATGGTGCTGGCGGTAGTTGCGAAGGCGCGTGTTTATGGTGTTGCAAACCACATTCTTTTCTACTCTAGGTACAAGGCACGAAATTTTGGGGTGGGTGGGGGGCAGTCGATTAGATCGACCCCAGTACGCAACTGGCGCTTAATTTATCGACCCTGAAACGATGAAAGACAAAGTCGACCTTGGCGGAATTTGAACTCAGAATGTAAAGACAGACGAAATACCGCTAAGCATTTCGCCCGACGTGCTGACGTATCTGCCAACTCGTCGCCTTCCTTATGACGACTGTTACAAGAAACAGTTTTGCATTGGGCCTCTAGCCCCGTGGTACCACCAGGCAAATGCTTGATGTGTCCATATTTTAAGAACTTGATGAATGGGAATAAATACTGCAGTACACTGTTGTCGTTGTTGGCACTCCGTCGCTTACGTCGTCGAGGGTTCCAGTTGATCCGATCAACGGAACAGCCTGCTGTGAAATTAACGTGCAAGTGGTTGAGCACTCCACAGACACGTGTACCCTTAACGTAGTTCTCAGGGATATTCAGCGTGACACGGTGTGACAAGGCTGACCCTTTGAATTACAGGCACAACAGAAACAGGAAGTAAGAGTGAGAGAAAGTTGTGGTTGAAGAGTTCAGCAGGGTTCGCCACCATCCCCTGCCGGAGCCTCGTGGAGCTTTTAGGTGTTTTCGCTCAATAAACACTCACAATGCCCGGTCTGGGAATCGAAACCACGATCCTATGACCGCGAGTCCACTGCCCTAACCACTGGGCCATTGCGCCTCCACTGCAGTACACTACATTAGTGTTATTGTTATTGTTGTGGTGGTGGTGGTGGTGGTGGTGTGAATTTATGGAAGTTGTATAATACGTATTCCAGTATCGACTCAGTCGATAGAAGAACTATTCATAATACTAAGAGAAGTATTTTGCCCTGGAATGGTGACAGCACAAATAATCACAATCGCATTAGGTCTGTCATAGTTAATCATCATCATCATCAGCGTCGTCCATGTTTGCATGGGTTGGACGGTTTGACAGGATCCTAACAAGTATGAGGACAGCGTTGTGTTCCAACGTCTGCTTTGGCAAGGTTCCCACGGCCAGGTAGGCACTAACACTTGTAAGGTTGCCATACAATTTGCAAGACAACAAAAGCCAAGTTTCGTGTTACATTCTTTCCATTAAACCTTGCGTCAAAATGTTGTGCAGAAATAAAATCTGTGTTGCAGATAGCATCCCTGAGTTACTAACTTCAATCATCATAATAGGATCGGTTTCAAAATTTGGCACAGAACCAGCAAATTTAGGGGAGGGGTCTAGACGATAGAATTGACCCTAGTACCCAACTGGTACCTACTTTATCGACCTGGAATGTATCTCATCGAATAATAATATCACGTGCTCACAGCTAAACATTATTGTACAACAGAATTATGTTCTTAATAATCTGGTAGCTATGGAGGATATGCTTCGCTAAAGATATCTGGGAAAACTGAAATACACCGGTAGTTATCGCCCATACTTGGTAATATTGGATTTAAAATAATATTTCTCGTCAGCTCATGTACTATTAATTAATTAGCAATTTCCCCTCACAACATTAAATATGAGGGATCTAATTTGATTGGCACTATACTTAGGCGGTTTTAATCGTTATTTGAGTTTGTAGCTATCAACTTACAGATAATTATACGGAGGTGACCTAAAACGAACAGACAGAAGTAGATATATAGATAGATAGATAGATAGATAGATATGCACAGATAGAT
>NC_068989.1:83560171-83560611 GCF_001194135.2 Octopus bimaculoides
TATGTATGTATATGTATGTATGTATATGTATGTATGTATATGTATGTATGTATATGTATGTATGTATATGTATGTATGTATATGTATGTATATGTATGTATATATGTATATGTATGGATGTATGTATGTGTGTATGTATGTATGTGTGTGTGTGGGCGTGCGCGCGCGCGCGAATATAACCGAAATAAAAAAAGTAAGGTAGAGGGAGAGAAAGAAGAATAAGGCGGGAAAAGAAATTACAGAGAAAACAGTAAAAGAGAGTGGGGGGGTGTATGAATGTATGCGTGTGTAAGTATACAGGTGTGGGGGAAAACGGTGAAGGAGGGGGGTATAGGAAGAGAAGAGGTAGAAGAATAAGAAGAAAGATATAGAAAGAGAGAGAAAAGATAGGGAGAGAGGGAAGGAGGGAGGAAAGCAACAGTTTAAAATGAAATTTCCGT
>NC_068989.1:83560621-83562177 GCF_001194135.2 Octopus bimaculoides
ACTGTTGTTTTCTTATTAGTATGCACTAATTAATACAAATATAAACATGAATACTTTAATACAACAGTCACATGATTTCAATCGTTGTAATTAATTATAGAAACAGTCTTATTTTTAAACTAATTTTTTTTTTGTATTAATTAGTTTCGGCTGTGAATTCGAATCCAACCAAAGTGAGATCGATAAGATCAAAAACCAGTCATACACTGGGGGAGGGGTTGCTTTAATCAACTGTTTATTGTCTCCCAGGTTTCTTCAACCAAAAAGACTGCCGAGCCTCAGACGAAAACTTTGAAATATTCCTTCCCTCGCTTTACATTTTAAGTTCAAATCCTACCAAGGTTAACTTTGTTTTTTTTTTTTTCATTCCGCCGGGGTCGATAAATTAAAGTACCAGTCATGTACTAGGGTCAATGATAGCAAGTAGTCCCTTTCCTTCGAAATTTTTTGCCTTGTGTCTAAATCATAAATGTTATTGTTCATTCCGAACAACTTTCTTTAGTGTTGCTTAAGCTTTAAGAGATTAAGGAGAGGAAAACTGCCACCGGCCACAATCTTGTGAGGTGTGCTGGCCCCAGTTGAAAGATATTATGATGGCACAGCATCACATATTGATTCTATGATTGGAGGGTTGGGTTATGATACATCTGTCGCCGTCCCCGACGTGAATGGACAAAGGACGAAAAAGGACTAAATAAAGTTGAGGCAAAATTAGCCTTTCAGCCTTCATGAATGAGTTGGTCAAATAAAGGCAACATGCAAAATACTGATTTCAAATTTTAGCACAAGGCCAGCAATTTCAGGGGAGGATGTTAGTCGATTAAATCGATCCCAGTGCTCAACAGGTACTTGTATTTATCGGTCCCCAAAAAGGATGAAAGGCAGAGTCAACCTCGGCGGAATTTGAACTCAGAACGTAAAGACGGACGAAATGCCGCTGAGCATTTTGCCCGTTGTGCTAACGATTCGCCCAGCTCACGACCTTATTAAATAATGGGATCTCTTTAAACGAGTGATCCCTCTCCCTTCAAATGCGTGGCTTCATATCTATTAGAAATCTTTGTTTTATAGAACAGTGTTAGCGTACCCATGGCAAGTCCTCTCTCACTGAGCAAACATATGTTAAGCCTGATGTCCTCTAAGTTGACGTCAACAGAATGAGAAAGTAGACAGCACGGGCCAATGAGGATGCCGCTATGTGGCGGCTAGACTTGCGAGAAACAGCAGTCAAATTTCCCATTTGCACCCCACTTCTTAAAGAAAAAAAATAAATAAACGAACGTCATCTTGGATAGTGTAGTTCAGGGATATATTATATCTAAAACAAAACGACGGGATAGTCATGCTTGGAATAAATTTTATGATACATCTGCTCATTCAAAACCGCCTGTGCTAAATAATGCTAGCAACAAGTGCGCAAGAATGGTTGCAGCTGAGGGGAGGAGGTTTTGGATACAGTCTCTGACTAAGAGAAAATATGTGGTGGTGGTTTTGTTGTTTGGACGGACATAAATACTTTGTGTTATATATATATATATATATATATATATATATAT
>NC_068989.1:83562187-83566131 GCF_001194135.2 Octopus bimaculoides
GTGTTATATATATATATATATATATATATATATATAGCTAGCTTTGTGGACAGGAAAAAGGAAAAACACTAGTAACACTGACAAAGTACATATATGCACACATTATATAGCATTATATTATAAATATATAAGGCGGTGAAGTGACAGAATTATTAGGAAGCCGGACAAAATGCCTAGTGATGTTCCATCGGGTTTTACAAGCAGAGTTCAAATTTTACAGAATTCGACTTTGCTTTTATTGAGCACAGGACCGGTCCTGTGTAATCGACTATCCCCTGTCCCCCAAAATTTCAGAGTTGTAGCTATAGTCGAAAGGAATGTATACTGTATATGTTTAATCGTATATGTACACATGTATGTTAACTTTTTGCTAAGTTTTAACAATTCTGCTGTCTCTTGTAATCTTAAATACCGTCACAGGAAAAACTTAGATCGAGAGATGAAGTCTATAGCTTATAGATTCAGAGAATCGATATCGTGGTCTATAGTTCAATGCTAGTAGTTTGATCCAAAAATGGTGAGTATATGAAATATTACAGCATATAGACTGATCCACAAACAGGATGTATAACACATACCCATTACATCATAGCTAAAAGAATACGCGTGGCCGTTGCATGGACGAGTAACCGGAGTAATGTATGTAATGGTTTCTCTTGGGTATTAAAGAAAGCAGTACTTGATTCTGGGTCTGGGGGTATAGTATAAAGCGAACTTATACTATATTGGAAGAGGGCCAGTCAATCATACTGACCTCAGTACTTGAATGGTACTTTATTTTATCGACCTCGAAAGGATGAAAAATAAAGTTCGCGTCAACTAGATTTGAACTCAGAATGTAAAACATGCAAGCGTTTATAAGGAAAGAAGACTGCGAAATTGACCCCAATAGATAACTGGTTGTTATTTTATTGACCATGAAATAAATAACGGACTCTGAGGAGTCTCACATAAGCTGAGGGTGTTGCTAGAAATAGCAACCAAATCTTCCTCAGATCACGCTCTACAATCTTTTTGAAAAAGACATCAATGGATAACCTAGTTCTACATTCACTGAATAAAAATGGAACGGTCATGCTTGGAATGTTTGATAATCGGTCTGCTTGAATAAGGAAGGATTTGGGACTGAACAAACGATTAAAGATATAGTAACTGCTACCGCTGCTGCTGCTGCTGCTGCTGCTGCTAACTATCTACTGTGACAAGTGAACGATGGATCCGCTATGGATCGCCCTGTTAATAGCTGCTAAACATCCTTCAAACACAACGAGACCGTCTTCAATAAATAAATATAACTTTAGATACATTATACCTGGATATTAGATGGGATGGTCACGACAGAGACGTCGTTAGTCATAGATATGCTGGATCAAAAAACTATTCCAACAGCCCTATGATCAAAGATATTTCAGTAATTTTCATCTCAGCGAGAGTCATAGTGAATCTAGGACTACATAGACGTTTTTAAGACATAATGGGTTTTTTAAGGTGATTTGGGTGCTATTTCTAGCAAATCAAATAACCACCTAGTAGAGCGTGTGACTGAGTCAGTATGCCTGTGTGTGTGTGTGTGTGTGTGTGTGTGTGTGTGTGTGTGTGCAACTGTTTTCTCGAAGGCACATATTGTCGTGAACTGCTCGAAATGTGGAGTAGATAAGCAGCCGACAACTGATGAAGAGTCGTTCTTTATGTTACTTGTCTTGTTTTCCATTTGTTTATCGCGTTGTTCGCAAAAAAAAGTTTGTCTTCGTATATCACAAAATTAAAATCCTTCGTTTAAAACAAAGAACACATATGAAGAATTGAAGAATTCTCACGTCTGAAGACAAAATAGCAATTCCTAGCATCAAAAAAAATTTAAACGCAACACCCGAGAGCGAAGTCTTATAAACCCTTATGGCGGATGTGAAAGTCTACGAATGTTAACGTCTTGGAGTAGTTGAATCGTTTATCTTGGAACCATATAGCTGCTTTGTTCTTGAGGGGTTCTCATGTCTGAAAATAACCACCTCCGTCCCTCCGATCAATACTTCAGTTCTAAAAGTGCTGTAGCATCTCCTCATGGCTAAACCACAAAAGATAACTGCCTAATCTTTCAGGCAGCGTCGCCAATTTTTAGTTGAGAACTAAATAAAGGAGAATGGATGTGGTCGCACGATCTGCTAGAAGAAGCAGATAAATTTCCCTCAGCCCAACGTCTTAAAAAAAAAAAGACATTGGATAATGTAGTATGATGTACACTATGTCTGGAAGGCCACAGATGGAATGGAGCTAAACAACAATATCCTAGAGATTATATGACCCATGGTGGGAAGATCTATGAAGTTGTAATATGAAGACTGAGTTTTACGCAACCATCGCATCCCTGGTTCAAATCATTGTAGTCCAGAGTAGCCAGGGAAAGGCAGGAATTGTTTCTTGATTGCTAACTCTAGTAATTTAACAGCTAATATTCCCTTTATTAAGTCTCTATTGAGTTATAACATGGACCTTGTATGTAGTCATATGACAGTGATAACGACTATAAAAGGAGTCGTCTTACTCACTTGTAGCTGTTGCATATCCCTTGTCTCTCTTCTTTGCAATATGGATAATATGAACCAGCGAGTGAACTTCTAATTAGTCGATTGATTTGCTATATGTAATAGTTAACAGCTAAATAGCTCGCCGCATTACCCTTCAAACATTTTTCAAAATAAGGAATGCAAATGAGTCAATGAGCAGCCTATACGTGGTCATGCAGCGTGTTAGATATAATAGCCAAATGTTTCTATAAAACACCCTACCAAGGAAGCTTTGCATAATATGGTTAGTCTTATAGATATAGTATGTCAGAGAAAAGACTATATAGTCATGGCTGGAATATTTTTTACTATTGCCCCATCCCTTCAGAGATGACCTAGGGTTAAACAAAAGAAAAGAGATGGTTCCTCAACTAGTTGAAAGCCCGACAATTATTTATTTTGCCGTATCTGTCATATTGTTTGCAGTGAACTGTGTCACGAATTTGCTCCAGCTGGGCTTGGCCGAGACGAAAAAAAACCAACTACTACTACGGACACCACCATCCACACCACCACCAGTAGTAGTAGTAGTAGTAGTAGTAGTGTTGCTGCTGCTGCTGACAGCTGCTCTTATTTAAATTTCGCTCTAGACTCATTTCGCAATCTTGTGACCAAAGTGATAACACTTCAATAGATACTCTATGAAGAAGGACAAATATCCGAAACGTTAACGATTGAATTAGCGTAAACATTATTAGAAATCATAAATAGATCGTGTTGAATATGTTAAGTATGAGTTATGTCGTGGGTGTATAGTTTAATATACTTAATAACACAGGCTGGGTTTCAGTTTTCGGACTCTTGCGGATTGTAACCATAAAGTAGAGTGGCGCGGCGAGTACGTGACATTTCTCACGACGCTATGTAGAGATTTATTGATAGTCTAAAATAGCAATACTACTACTAGGGTAAGCCATTACGCATACATGAACGTACAATTACATATAAGTACAATTATCCAGGGAATTTCACCTACACACACACATGTACTTGTCCGTCCTAACACACACGTGCTCACCTATGGTAATGTGAGTATACACGTGTGTACATATACAAGACACATTCAACTTTATACACACAGGCACGTGTCTGTGTCTCCGTTCGTATGTGTATTTATTGATAAATAGGTCGATTGGTGGGCAACCTGTGAGGGTACATAGATCGAAAGGTGTGTGTATGTGGACAGATATGTGCCTATAAGTTTTATTGTATGAGTATGTGTATACATACGTACGTACATATGTCCACACCCTTTTTTTTTAAAATCTACGTCCAGGTAAGTGCTGGTGGTATAAACATAGACATGTGTATATATATATGCACATGTAACTGTATGTAGGAGAAAGATAGCTAGAGAGGGGGGAAATGGAGACGGGGTAG
>NC_068989.1:83566188-83568304 GCF_001194135.2 Octopus bimaculoides
ATATACTTACATATAAGATATATATATATATCTAACAAACGACAATGTTAAATTAACATGTTTTAAACAAATTTCTTTGTAATGTATGCATGGTTTATGTGTATGGGTGGTGGGTGTATACATTGTGGTACGATCGGTATGTGAGTGTAGAGGTAATGTATATAATAATATGTGTGGACGGAGCTAAAAAAAAAAAACAAGCAGTAAAAATATCTGGAAGTAGTCTTTCCCAAAACACGCACCCACACGTACATACATAAATACATATATATGCATAATCATACGTGCATACGTGTGTATGTGTATGTATGTATGTATGTATGTATGTGTGTGTGTGTGTGCGCGTGCATACATAACAATTATAATAATAAAAAGCAAGGAAAATCAAAAGAATATTTCTCATCCACTATCACTTCTTAACCCTTCTCTCGCTCTACTCCACCCTAAGAGTTCCAAATAGAAACAGACCCCCCCCACACACACACACACACACAACACACAGATGCGTCCATGCACCGAGGTAGACATACGTAAAACAATTAGCATACATGAAAAACCCGCAGATAGATAGATGCACATACACAGATATGGACTTATAACAGACATATATACGCACGTACACACGCATACACATACACACATGCATGTATACACACAGATATACAACACAGACGTAGACACATACACACATACACACACACGTTCAGATATACATACATGGTAGGTACATATAGACATACACCCACCGATATATACATAGATATATGCATAAACATATTCATGCATGTACATACACATGCAGTCACAAACACACACCCATGGATATACACTGGTATACGTAACTACACACTCGTATACATACTCATAAGTTATACACATGCATCCATGGGCATACAAAAAGATATATGTACATACACACCCGTATATATGTGCATATACACACTTATAGACCTACATCTATGGTCATATACACAGATATATGCAGATATACCTGTACATATAAATACAGTTGCACACATACACATATGGACATATACATATAGCTATATGTAGAAACGTAATTATATGCACACAGTTACAAAGACACACTCATGGACATGTATAAATGTACCAACATGTGGACATGTATCTATACACTCACACACACATACTCTCTTTCTCTCTCCCTCTCTTTCGTACACTCACACACAGACACATGCACCCAATGACAGTTAGGGAAACATGCAGAGAGACAGAGAGGAGGAAAGGGGAGAGGAGGAGAGAGAAGGGTTGCATGCGCACAGAGCCACTTGCATCCGGATTAATGTTAAGTAATGATAATGTCGGGGCTACTGACCTGATTAAATCCAGGAAGGTATCAACGGAGTTAACTCTCTTGGTTGAACCATATCGTTTCAGTTTTTCGGAGCTCTTGCCACTTCCAGGCTGAATTGTTACGCACATGATAATTCCAGTCACCACAGAGATGATTGTGGTGGACGCGAAATAGCCGATAGTCCTTAAGCCCATTTTACCACAGGTTTTCGCATCGAGACCAGCAATTCCTGAGATGAGACTGGACATGATGAGGGGTAAAATTAACATACGCAACATCCTCATGAGCATTTCACCGGGGAACATCAGGTACATCACTTCACGTTTGTTTGTCATCATTGACGGCCGTACGGCGCGAACGAGAAAGCCGACGGCGCATCCGAAAATCACGGACCCTAACAACAAGATCAGCAGAAGGTTTTCTTTGCCCGCTGACAAGCATCGTTTCCCGAATTGTTTGCCGAATTTTTTCAGGTGTCCAGCACGACTCGTGTCTTCGTCGGGACTGCTAACGAAAACGTGAGTGTTCACCTTTCCTGAATTGCTTGATTCGTTCTCCATGGCGGGAAAATTGAAGAATCTTTCAAAGTGAAATCACGGCAATAGGATTACTCCAGATGTGAATACAGACTGACGTACTTTTGTCAAATAAATATATGTATATATACACGAATGTGGGAATGGATATTTGTATATATGTGTGTAAGTATGTGTATTTAATATATATTATAAAGTGTTGTGTGTCTATGGTTAAGTATTATATATGCATTTGTATATTATATAATATTATATATATATATAT
>NC_068989.1:83568425-83573633 GCF_001194135.2 Octopus bimaculoides
ATATATATATATATATATATATATAGGTGGGTAACTGGGCTGGGTAGTATATGGGTATTTTCTTGGGCGCGTTTGTGGATGTTTTCGGATTATGTGCGTGTGTTGCTGTTGGTGGTGTTAATAAAAGATAGGTGGACAGGTGACGTTGGATATGTACGGATGTGTATGTAGGGGGTATAAAACGGATATTCAAATGTGTGTATTCGGAAATGAGAAAGTCGCTACACAGTGGTAGGTTGTGATAAATGGTAAGATCCCAGCTTGTTGTGGTACAAATCCCGGACCAGGTTCCGTTTTATGTTATGTATTACTTTCCTGTGTCTTCCTATATAGACACACTGGCGTATATATGTATATATTATATATATATATGATACAAACACTAAACAGTGCTATATATATATATATAGATGCAGATAGATATCTGTTTATATATAACATATATATGATAAAATCAATAAGACGCGTATACGTATGTAGATGTATGTATGTGCGTATTGTTTTGAAATTGGTCAGTTATATAGACAGACACAGGTGTAAACTGTGAGCGCAGCAGCCGTAACAGCTCCAGCTGAAGCAGCAGTATCTGTTGCACAGCAGCAGCAAAAGAAGCAGCAGATGGACAGGTAAAAATTCTCCGTCCCAATCGAATGTTGCAAAGGTTTCGAATCTCAGCCAGGAAATTTTCGATTTCAGGGATCCGATTGACGTTCACACTGTCAAAAGAAAGAGAAATAAATTAAAGTTATTACATGGAAATTTTATACTCATAAACACACACAGACATACATACATGCATGCATGCATGTATACATACATATATACATTATACATACATAAAATCTATGGTGACGTCTGCTTTGCTATCTATTTAATCATATAATCATCTGTGTATCCTTATCGACCATTAGTTACCTGTATATCTACCTAGCTATATACATATCAATTCATTTACCTGTATTAACCATATCACACTCTACGCTTCTACACTCGAGCACAGTTAAAAGAGACATGAAAGAAGCTACAATATAGTAGCAGCCACACACATACAGACACACATACACAGAGACACGCCCGCCAACACATATACCTACATAATATTAATGTCACATACAGCCTTTCTTCGTTACAACCCGACAACTGTCAGTCAACTTAGTACAAAGATATACAAGATCACAAGCATCGCTTTCACTCACTGGCTGGCTAAACTAGCATAAACATCAACCACGAAAACACATATTTACTCGTACATACGGATAGATAGATAGATAGATAGATAGATAGATAGATAGAGACACATGCTTATACACATATATATATATGCATACACATACAAAATACATACATACATACATGCATGAATGCACAAAACGCACATATACACTTACACACACATGCGTATTCAGCGCGACAATTCTTGTCGAAACATGTAACACATCGTCTAATCTCATCTACAACATAATGAAATATTCTTAATGTCTATATACACACACACACATCAACATATAGATGATTAGCGGGCCAGACTTACGCATAAATACATGCATTAACCACGCACAAAATGCATATACATACACACAAATATGCGTAGGCCTGCATTCACACACGCATTTGCACTGATATTACATATATATATATATTAGTTTTTATGTGGGTGTATGTGTGTTTGTGTACGTTTGTGTGTATACGCTTATGTATATACGCATGTGCTGACAGTGAACGTAGACAGATGTTAAGTTGAAGTATGAAAAACTAAACGTATGCTAAGTTAAAAGCATATGTTTAAGTTTGGAGATAGGTATGTCTAAATAAATAAGTGTGCATACGAGAGCGTATATATATATAATTATATATATATATATATATATACATACATACACGCATGCATATATCATGACTACAAGTGTATGCACTTTTCCGTCTATTTAGATAAGTCTACATGCGTATATGTATATGCATATCTGTGCATAGTCTTGTGAGCGCACATTATATATATATATATATATATATATATATATATATATATATATATATATATATACACACAAGTGCATATAGATTTTTCTGTACACCAGCATATGGTGCGTTTGCACCTGCATGTCTGATATAGAGCTATGACTGTTGCTGTTTAACACTGGGTCGGTCATGATCCAGTTGTAGTTGGCCACAGAATGTACAGCGGTGACCATCTCGTCAGGAATGTTATTTCGTGTGTCCATTTTCGAAGCTAATTACAGCGATTCGAGGGAGATTTTACCTGCTCTTTCTGCAAGCTGAGGCGTCAGGTATACACAGCCTCGTGTATGCATACGTCTATCTGTGCATGTCCAGCTATTTTACCCTCGTGTGATAGCCATCACACACATACACACTATATATATATATATATATATATATATATATATATATATATATATATATGTGTGTGTGTGTGTGTGCAAGTGCTTAAATATGAGCATATGTAAGTGCAGATATATGTGTGTGTGCTAAAGGTGGTGGTGACGGTGATGGTGATAGTGGTGGTTTTGGTAATAGTAGTGGTGGTGATGACACTTATACTGCTTTTGTCACTAGTAGTAGCAGTAGTGGTAGTAGTAGTAGTAGTAGTAGTAGTAGTAGTAGTAGTAGTAAACTCGTCTTGTTATTGCTGGTGTTGTTATCAATAACATGTCCTCTTCCTCTACTTATTGTTACTACTGCCGTCGTGAGACCATGCATACATACATACAAAGACAAAGGCACACACACTCACTATACACACTCGCGAAAGGTATCGATGACTGTCAACAGGTAATCTATATTCCGGCTGCTGCAACAGGCTCACACTCTACACATATTCATACATACATACATATGCGAGCATGTGTGCGTGTTTACGTGTTTGTGTGTGTATGTGTGTATATATATATAGATAGATAGATAGATACAGATATATTCTTGTGTGCGTGTGTATTCATGTATTAATACGCGCATACATGAATTGAAAGAAATGAGTCTATGTCTTCTATATTGACGACGAGTAGTCCGAATTATTTCATCACCTGAGCCACTAATTATATAATAGCAGGGACATGGAGATTTAAGCGTAATCCACACGTAGTAATGGCACTATATGAAACAAAGCTGAACCTTTCAGCTACAGGTACAATCCATCCGGTGAGCTTTTTTCCACCCGGTTCCCGTCTATCCAGTTTCACACACAGACATACAAGCTACGTGATAGAGAATCGTACTGCTAGAAATAACAGCCAAGTATTGTTTTTTTTTTTAAAGAGAAAACACAGCTATCTTAAATGCAGAAGGATAAGTATATTTGAATACATAGTAGTTCTAGATATGAACTACGAAAGTCCCGATGGTCATAGTTGGAACGTGTCGTTCGATCAGGGTGACCAGGGGCTAAAGCAAAATACAAGACCGACACCGAGATACATATAGATATATAGGGCTTGCTCTCTCTCCCCACTCACATTTGATGAAGCTGTTAAGTCCGAGGAGGGTGAAATGGTGAACCAAAATCTGCTACAGTCCGACACACAACTGTCTCACACTAAACACCACAAGAGTTCTGCGCAAGCGTCACTTTACTTTGAATATAAACGCAAACTCCTACTACCTCTACTCATATACCTCCTACTCCCACTCTTGCATTGTCATGCTGACCACATCCTCGTCTCCTCTTCCTGTGCCTCCCTACACTTGTCGTCTGCTTCCTTTCAGATTTTTTTTTTTTTACGTGCAACACACTGTTTCTCTCTCTCGTTCATTCACACGCTTTCTCTTTCTCCTCCCCTTCTCATTCTCTCTCTAAATCATTTCTATTTTTTATATTGTGTCTTTCCTCCTCTCCCTTCACCTCCGACTTTTGTCGTCTGCTATCTTTCTCTCTCTCTTTAATCCAGCTACTAAAACTACAACTACATTTTCCTTTCTTTCGTTCTTTCTCCCCTTCATCTGTCTCCCTCTCTCTCCATTTATCATTTATATTGTGAATTCCTCCTCTACTATTTCTTCCATAACTTCTACTTTCCTCCTCTTCCCCTGTTTTCTACTTCATGTTGATATCCTTTTGTTTCGTTTACGTTTCTTCTCGACCCCCCCTCTCATACTCTCAATCTTTCTCGTTCATCATTCTCCTCATACCATCACCACTTCCTCATTTGTCGTCTGCTCAATTTTTACACCACTTCCCCCTCCCTCACACATTCATTCCTTTCTCTTACTTTATCACTCTTCCCCCTCCCTCTCATTCATTACATCCTTTACACCATCCAGTCCACTCCCACCACTTTTAATCACCTTCTCACCAGCACCACCATATATCTTTTCTCAAGACATCCTCCTTCCCTACATTACCCATTCTGTCCCTCCGCCTCCTCCCCCTCCTCTTTTATCGTCTGCCTTGTGCGAATCTTATTCCCACTATCATTCTCTCTCTCTCTAACTCTCTCACCCCCTCTCTCTCCTACTAACTTCTCCCCCTTCGCTCCCCATCTTTCCTTTATTATTAACACAGATCCTCCTCCTACTTTCATTATTCAGCATCATTCTCAGACCCCCATCCTTTATTTCCCGCTCTCTTTACAACACATACTTTCTATCACTCTCCGCATCACACACACGCACTACCTATCTACCTGTGTGTGTGTCTATGTGTGTGTGAGCGCGCGCATACACACACGCACACATACAGATGTGTGCCTTTATGCTGCTACCTCTCGCCCTTCCCTTTGCAATTCTCACACGTTTTCTCAAACTCCCTGTATTTTCGTCTTTCTCTCTCCTCTCACGGCATCTCCCTGACTTGCATTCTCTTTCCCGCTTTTCAACCCCCTCATTCCATTTCCCTACGTCAAGCTTCTCACTCTCTCACTCTCGGTGTGTGTGTGAGTACGTATGTATATAGATACACACGCACGCATACACACATATATACATGCATACATACACACCACATATACACATGCATACAAACATATGCATACATATATATATGCCACTGGTTATATATATATATCCGCAGCTCTTTCATCTGCAACTAGCTTGTTTAGTGTCAATAACGAAACTCTCGGCCCTCAAGCCACTCTGCTAAATATTAATCAAAATATACTTTCTCATATTCTGAGTTATATCTTTCATATTTGCTTCACCTATATATATACCAAACACACACATATATATATATATATATATATATATATATATATA
>NC_068989.1:83573643-83576053 GCF_001194135.2 Octopus bimaculoides
CACACACATATATATATATATATATATATATATATATATATGCACACGCATATCCATGTATACACAAACACATAGACGTACACATACACGCAAACATATATAGGCCCCATGTGGGCAATAAAAAAATCGCAAACCCATGTATAGTTTGAAGGGTTAAAAAGGGTATCCACTGGACCGATCCGCAGTCCATTCTAGATAGTTCCAGAATCGATCAGAGCATATCCCCCTAACTCGATCCAACTTAATATACCTTTGATAACTTCAGAAAAGCGTTATAGGTAGCAATTAATTAAGGATCATTAAAATTAACGCGTGCGCACAGATTTCTTACTTGACCCTTAAATATCTAATGTAATCGTAAGGGGGCTATGGTAATACATGGTGCGTTTGGAATAATTTAAACATGGTGGAACCCAGCCTTATTCAGTGTCAAAAGAGCGACAGAGAATGAATACTGGACTGTTACTTGCCTCCTCTCCCTTCACCTCCGACTTTTGTCGCCTGCTATCTTTCTCTCTTTAATCCAGCGACTAAAACTGCTACATTTTCCTTTCTTTCGTTCTTTCTCCCCTTTCATCCCTCTCTCTCTCTCTCCATTTATCATTTATATTGTGAATTCCTCCTCCTACTATTTCTTCCATAACTTCTACTTTCCACCTCTTCCCGTTTTCCACTTCATGTTGGTATCCTTTACGTTTCTTCTCCCTCTCCCATTCCCAATCTTACTCTCTCGTTCATCATTCTCTTCATACCATCACCACTTCCTCACTTGTCGTCTGCTTATTTTTTATACCACTACCCCCCTCCTTCACACATTCATTCCTTTCTCTTACTTTATCACTCTTCCCCAGAGAATAAATACTGGACTGTTACTTTGTCGACCTCGAAAGGTTAAAAGTCAGAGTTAACCTCGGTGGAATTCGAACTCAGGCATTAGAGAGCCAGAGCATATACCGTGCTAACATCCATCTGAGTGCATTCACAACGAGGCTTGCGTCTTGTCTATATATATGTGACACAACCATCTCCCACGTGATAATCAGATAAAGTTATCTATCAATCGGTCTCACATAAATTATCTCTTTTACTCTCCGGTTGTCACAAGACCATGTCGCCTGATTCCTGATATTATCCACAAGCTTCTGTGTTCGAAAAAGCTGGAATTTAGTGTCAGATATAATGATTCTGTGCCAAGATCGTTGTTCCTGTACTCATATTGATCTCTAGATGTAAGTATTTGCGCTGGGTTCGTGTTTTCGGTGTTGCTGCGTAAACTGTCCTATAACTTAGCGGCTCGACACGAATTAATTCAAGAAATATCTGACTGAAATATGCAATCCAATTATTGATACTAGTAAAAGATGGGTTCTGTCCCACGGCGTAGCACCTTGGACAAGTTTTTCCTACAGCCTCAGGCCGATTAAGGCTTTGTGACTCGATTTGGACGATGGAATCTGAAAGAAACCTGACGTTGTGTATGTATGTGTGTGTGTATGTATGTGTGTGTGTGTGTATGTATATACATATATAGATAGATAGATAGATAAATAGATAAATAGATAAATGCATATATGTTATCTTTTACTTGTTTCAGTCATTAGACTGCAGCCAAACAGAGGCACCGGCTTTAAAATTTCTAGTCGTGTGAATCCACCTCAATACTTTTTTTATTAAGACTGATACTTATTTTATCGGTCTCATGTGCCGAACCACTAAGTTACTGGAGCGTAAACACACCAGTGGCGGTGGGAGACAAACACCGATACATTGCGTGTGTGTGTGTGTGTGTGTGTGTGTGTGTGTGTGTGTGTGTGTGTGTATATATACATACTTGGAAAAAGGACATGTGCGTTCAATGATGTAATAATACAAAGAATATATATGCATGTATACACACATATATGTACATACTTACATCTACATGTGTATATAGATGCATATCAGGGTACAGGACGTTAGAACAATGAACTACAGACAACGGAACGAACACATAGGAAAACGGAAAGCACCTTGGAATATTCCTTCATCAGCTGCCTCTATTCTAACCCGACGTTTCATACATACACACACACGCACGCACGCACACACAACGGGTTTCTTTCAGTTTCCGTCAACCAAATCCATTCACAAGGCTTTATTCGGCCCGAGACTGTAGCAGAAGACACTTGTCCAAGGTGCCACGCAGTGGGACTGGTCTACATGGCCACGACCAGCCAGAAACATACAGCAGTGGAAAAAATCAAGGGAGAGCTTCCTCATTCAGAAGAGATGAAGCTCTGGGAGAATATATATATATATATTTTTATATATATATATATATATATATATATATAGGAAGAATTCACAAAAAAAAACCCAAGGCAGGTGGTGTAGACAACAAACAGATGTATTAGTTTAACGCTCGGGAAGT
>NC_068989.1:83576833-83577898 GCF_001194135.2 Octopus bimaculoides
ATATATATATATATATATATATATATATATATACTGAGGGTGATAAATTGAATATTAATTTCAATTTAAAACCAGTCGTCTAGCATATAAAAAATCTGATAATTCAGAAAAATTGTATTACATGCGTATAAGAAGGGATGACCACTAGGTGGACGTCTAATATGCTAGAAAGAGGTCATCAACGACCCAACCACAAAAGAAAAATCATGCTCTCCAGAAAAAATTCAGCAAAATACCAGAGCTTAAGCGGGCAGTACTCAATATGAGCACATGAACAGCGATTTTGGCACAGCATCATTACATCTGACACTAAATTCCAGCTTTTTCAAACATAGAAGACTACATACAAGAAAGAGAGAGAGACAGAGTGCTCTAAAGTGATGGTCATACCTCACATTCGTAACGAGATCTAATAACACCGAAATATGTCCGGAATTGTTATCATGCTGCTAGAGATCAGACTCGCTCAGATCTTCACTCCAGCCAGTCAACATCTAATTCATCTTAATTTGAACTTCTGCAAAAATACCTTGATTTACTACATCAAATATCCTAATGGACACTTTTCAATTAAGTTTTCCCTTCCCGCAGCAAATATCCGTTGATAATCTGAACCAGTCTTTCATTTTAAGTAAAATAAACGTAGGAGTGGCTGTGTGGTAAGTAGCTTGCTTACGAACCACATGGTTACGGGTACAGTCCCACTGCGTGGCATCTTGGGTAAATGTCTTCTACTATATAGTCATGTGAGTGGATTTGGTAGACGGAAACTGAAAGAAGCCCGTCGTATATATATATATGTCTATGTATATATTTGTGTGTCTGTGTTTACCCCCCCCCCAAAAAAAAAATCGCATGACAACCGATGCTGGTGTGTTTACGTTCTAGTAACTTAGCGGTTCGGCGAACGATACTGATAGAATAAGTACTAGGATTACAAAGAAAAAGTCCCGGGGTCGATTTGCTCGACTAAAGGTGGTGCTCCAGCATGACCGCAGTCAAATGACTGAAACAAGTAAAAGAGTAACATACATCCTGCGTTCGTCCACAGAATCTGTGTCTACT
>NC_068989.1:83578955-83582591 GCF_001194135.2 Octopus bimaculoides
CCTGCATCGTTTGGCAACCGATGTTGGTGTGTTCGCGTTCCTATATCTTATCAAATGACACCGAGAGAATAAGTATTAGGCTTACAAAGAATAAGTCCGGGGGGGGTCGATTTGTTCGACTAAAAAGGCGGTGCTCCAGCATGGCCACAGTCAAATGAGTGAAACAAGTAAAAGAGTAAAAGAGTATACACACAGGCGCACCTTCATATACACACCCTGGGGGCACGCATTCGAAGTTGTGCGGAAGCATTAGCGTGTATGTGCATGCACACACACACACATATATATATATATGTAAACATGTTCTCATATGAATGGACAAGATGCACTCACACGCATACTTGTAGCTTTGTATACTACAATTATACACACACAGATATCAGTGTGATACATATACAGACAAACGTATGTTCAAATACGCACACAGACAGTTACACGTTCTCACACACACACATAGATACACGCAGATGGTTACAATACAAATTCACGTACGCGCCTTCAACGAACTACACACAGATAAATTCCTTCACACACACACACACACACACAGTGAAATATACGTACATGTTTACAAATATATACATACATATCTACATAAATGTATATATACAAATGCATACACAACTACAAACTACTCCCCTTCTCTTTATCAGTCTCACTACCTCCTCTTCCTCTACCCATTCCTCACTCTTACCGTCACCCCCTCGTTGTTCCTTTGTTATGCATACCCCTCCGTTTCAAAACGTTCTCCCACTACGACTACTACCTCCTCAAGCGACGATAACACCTCCTCCCTCCCTCTCGCTGTTCGTTGTCTACCTCACTCCCCTCTCTCCTATTTCTTACTCTCAAGCTTCGGCCCCTCCTCCCGTGACTTCTGATTCGCTGCACATCGCCACTCTCCCCTCCCTCCTCTAGCCTCTCCCACTTTAGATTTCGCTTAGCGCGCGCGCACTTTCTCTCTCCTTCACTTCCCCCCTCTCTCATCACTTCTACTGCTTCTTTCTTTCCTCTCCATTCTTCTCAGTCGTTTAGCCACTCTCTCACACTTACCCTCCCTTACTCTACATTATACCAGCTCCGCAATAACTTTTTTTATCAATGATTCTTCCTCTCTTTCCTTCTTCTCCCCCTTTCACTCTCTCAAAAGTTTACATTCACCGTCATTCATTCTTTCTTTCAAAACACACACACACACACACACACACACACACACACACACACACACACAAGTTGTATGAGCCAAAAGAAAGAGTACTCTATATCTTTCATTTGCTCCAGTCATTGAACTGCGGCCATGCTGGAGCTTTGACTTGAGTCTAGTTGAGCAAATCGATACCAGAACACCAGTTGCCAAGGGATGGAGATAAACAAACAAAAATACACGCACACACACAATATATATATATACGTATATGTACATACATACATACATACATACATACAGAGGTTGGACAAAATAATGGAAACACCTAGCATCATAGCATCATAATTTTGAAATATCTATGAAACCGTCAAAAGCTTGTTTATTTTTATGCTTTTTTATTTATTATTAGTGTTGCTTAATATGTTTTGCTAGAATTGCTGTTTCTTTTCAGATATCATCAGAAAAAGGTAATTAAAATTCATTAAAATGACAGATCTATCGGACTTTCAAAGTGGTCAAATTGTTGGTGCTCATATGGCAGGCGCTAGCATAACGAAAACAGCCGAAATGTTTGGTGTATCAAGAAGTATTGTCTCAAGTAATGACAGCCTTTGAGAAAGAGGGGGGAAAAAACCTCCTCGTTGAAGCAAAACTCCGGAAGAAGACCAAAACTTTCAGATAGGGAACGTCGGACTCTTACGCGAATTGTTAGAAAGGATCACAAAAGCGCAGCTTCCAAAATTACTGCAGAGCTTAATGACCACCTCGAGAACCCAGTTTCCACAAGAGGGGCTGCAATCAGAAAATTACTTCTTTCAAAAAGCAAACGTTGCAAAGCGTTTAGAGTGGAGTAAGAACCTACAGAATTGGTCCCTAGAGCAGTGGAAGAATGTTATTTTCTCGGATGAGTCATCCTTTACCTTATTTCCGACCACCGGCCGAGTATACGTGTGGAGACAGCCAAAAGCATTTGACCAGACTGCCTTCTTCCAACCGTTGAACGCAGAGGAGGATCTGTGATGATCTGAGGGGCTATATCTTGGAAATACGCCGGCCCAATGGTTTCCCTTCATGGCAGAATTAATAGTCAAGACTATTTAAGCATTTTATCTGATCAAATTCATCCTATGTTTGCGGTACCGTTTCCAGGAGGAAACGCAATCTTTCATGATGCTAATGCACCAATTCACACAGCTAAAGTTGTTACTGAATGGCACGAGTAACATTCTAGTGAAGTTGAACATCTTATCTGGCCACCACCGTTCCCAGATCTCAATATTTACGGTGCATTTTAGACTCCTTACAAATAATTTTGGTCCGAATACATACACACTCAGTGTAACCATAAGTTAAATGATCCGTTACACTTGGATGGACGATTAATTTTACCATGCGTGGCTGTGTGGTAAGAAGTTTGACTCTTAACAACATAGTTTTGGGCTCTGTCCCACTGCATGGCATCTTGGACGAGTGCCGTCTACTGTAGCTCCTGGATGGCCAAAGCTTTGTGAAGGAGTTGGTTGACGGAAGCCGAAAAGCCTATCGCGCATGTATGTATGCACGTATGTGTGTGTGTGTGTGTGTGTGTGTGTGTGTGTGTGTGAATGTGTGTGCGTCTGTGCCCGTACCACCACCACCGCTTGACAAGCGATGTTGGTTTGTTTACAACACCGTAGGTAGCGGTTCGGCAAAAAGAAACCGATAAAATAAGTATCAGACTTCAACAAAAAGTACTGGGGCCCATTTGTTCGACTAAATCTTTCAAAGTAGTGCTCTAGCATGGCCGCCGTCTAATGACTCAAACAAGAGAAATAAAAGACAGACAGACAGATAGATATTAATTAGCATACTCCTCTAAATACACAATATGCATATATATATGATTGTAGATACATACTGAAATAGACGCGAAAACATGCGGATACATGTACATACATCTCACACGTTACTGAAAATTGAAAACAGACATTCGTTCATACACGCACGAACAGAGAGAGAGAGAGAGAAAGAGATATAGAGATAACTGAATAGAGAGAGAGAGAGAGAGAGAGAGAGAGAGAGAGAGAGAGAGAGAGAAAGAGAAATGAGACAAGACCACACGCAGAGGTAAAAAGGATGAAATGTAAGTAGAGAGAGGATGTAAAGAGAAAGAAAGAGAGAGAAGGGGAAGAGAGAGAGAGAGAGAGAGAGAGAGAGAGAGAGGATAAGGAGAAAAGAGACTAAATGAGAAATGGGGAAGGTTTAATGAAGGTATTGTGTATGCGTTTGCCGTGCAAACATACATGTGTGTGTGTGTGTGTGTACATACATACACACACACATACATACATACTAAATATCAATCTTGAGTAACTAGGCTTCGCAAAACCAGAAAGGAGAAAGCTAATCCGAAGACTACACATCCAATCCATCACTGGAACTGTAAATATCTGTAAAACTTTCCAGAAGTTTATCATTTAAATATATACATGAGCATGTCTAGATGCTTG
>NC_068989.1:83582601-83583440 GCF_001194135.2 Octopus bimaculoides
TCATTTAAATATATATATGAGCATGTCTAGATGCTTGAGAATACATACATAAAACATACAAATCTGCACATACATACATACATACAAACTAAAATACCCTGTTGTTGATGTAAAATTCCAATGAGGGAGCCTTGGATCTAGATTAGAAACCGATTCTTTCTCTATTGGCAAGAAATCTTGAAATAAACTGAATAATGACATACATACATACATGCGTCCATACGTACGTACATAATACATATATTTATTCTTCATCAAGAATGATGTTGACAATGACTTGGCGGTTTCGGCCCGCTTAGCCATCGTTAGACTGCGATGCATTAGTTTTAGTTTGGTTTTAACGTACGTTCTGTCAAGTTCGAATCCTCTATCTGTTTGTGTGGGGGTTTGAATGAGGTGGTAAATAGGTTTTTAGGGGAAGATGTTTTAGAAAAAATGTTATTGATAAAATTTGGGTTTATGTCATTGTTTAGAATTTATTCATGCATGTAGATTGGAAACTAGCCAACAGGTGCCTCTTTACTGTTAGGTAGGTACAAGGTGTGACCGTATTTCCATTGGATTTAATGTTTTTGCTTTGACAATATAGCGGTCAAAGGTTCAAAGTTTAGTAGTCAAACCCTTAGTTATTGAGTGAGTCAATTTCTCTTTCACAAAAGAATTTCGGTCATTTCTTTACTTGTTGCTATTCAAGGTATTTCTTATTTTCGTGCGCGCGCGCGCGTGTGTGTACGCATATCTAAGTATATATACACAGCTGTTAACTCATGTATGTATATATATATATATATATATATATACACGCATATGTATGCATGTATATAAATATATATATACAC
>NC_068989.1:83584072-83588563 GCF_001194135.2 Octopus bimaculoides
CTTGGCGAAAGCCAAGGAAGGAAAGGATTAATGACCGGAAGCATGTGACCATGCTGGTGTAAAGGGAAGAGAGAGAGTGGTAGAGGGAGAAAGAGAGGGAGGAAGTAGAAGAATAGCTGAGCAACGAGAGGAAAAGAGAAAGAGAGGAAATACGAGGGGGAAAAGGAGATACGTAGTAGTAACAGAGGAAGAACAAGAGGGGTAAGGCGAGATACGTAATAGTACAGAGGAAGAACGAGGGGGGGAGAAAGGAAAGAGAAAGAGATAGAGTAGCGTCGGAGAGAGATAAAGAGAGATGTGACAGAGAGAGACAGAAAGTGTGTGTGTGTGTGTGTACATATATTTACGCATTTGTGTGTGTATATATAGAGAGAAAGATGTGCGTTTATATATATACACACACACATATACACACACACTATACATATATATATGTATATATATGCTCGTGTATACACTAACGTGTGTGTGTGCATGTGTACACACTCATGTAAACATACATGTATTAGCTTTCATTTGTGTATGCGTGTGTACATACATGCATGTGTGTGTGTGAATATAGTTCACTGTGCCTCCATTGAAAGTGCACGAGGAAGATGCGAGAGAGAGAGAGGAAGTAACTGTTTTGTGCACCCAGCACCAACGCTTTTATGCCCCACCTTCTTCGCCCTCCATAACATCTGATGCACAGTTTTGTAATAGCCAAGGCCACCGCCTCCATAGAGTCGACTCACTACCAAGACTGCCGCCCTCAAACTAAGCCCCCACCCCACCGTCCACATGCAGCAACACATCGCCACTATCACCTACACAAAAGTAAAGATAATGGTTGTCAGTGACAACGAGATCAGTAGACGTAAAGAGGCAAATATAGACAAATAGACACACAGATATACATATACAAACACTCACTGATGCACAAATATAAGGCTAGCCTACACACAGAGATGGCGACAGACATCATCAAATAGGTGAACGAAGCACCCAACAGCGCACGCACACACAGATAAAAGCAAGAATACTCGACAGACGGAGTGAGCTACGTACCTTCGGTAACTAAGCAGATAGGGTGACATAGATAGAGAGATAAATGGATAAATACATTGATAGATAGACAGATACATATATACAAATAGATGAAATTATGGGTAGGTAGGTATGTAGGTGAAGGGACAGGCCAAAGAAATTTCTATGAATAAAACTAGAGTTTTACTGAATTGTGCGCCATTTCAACTTGCTTACGTACGAACACATGCGTACAAAGCACGTGTGGGTGCGTGCAAACACATGCATACACAGCTGTTAACTCATTATGTTTTTGTAGATTTTAGCCGTTAAATATAACGAAGTGAAACAGACTAAAGCTCTGAACAAATGAAATTTATTCTAAAGTGATACTGGAAATCTGAAAACGCAATCAGCATGCAAAGGCAGTTTAGGAGGGACTATCAAACAGATCTATCTACGCAACTTGCGACCTCCTTGAGTTTGAGGCAAATTTTGAAGCAGATTGAACTGTTCGAAATGTCCACAAGAAACGAGCCTGAAGATTGCAGGCATCGACGAATATCAAGAAGCAAGAAATGCCACTAGAAATGTATTGTCAGAGTTCAAGAAAATCTTTACAGCAAACTAGTCATGCGATAGGAACTTCAAAATGAAGCGTCCATCACATTTTGAAGCGTTCTCATTGGAAAAGTCACATTCCAAGAATAGTCCATGCTCTCATTGGAGATGATCCGAACAGAAGTGTGGAAGTTTGCGAGTGGTACTTGGCAAGCGTGTCGACAAAATACACTTTCCAACAAATATTGTTTCGAGTGACGAGGCTACATTTAAATTAAACCGTTTAATTCGCCGAACGTGAGAGTCAGCATGTTACAGAGAAGAGTCATGCTAATTTATCTTGTGTTACAGTATTGTGCGGTTTATCATCAAAAGGATTGATTAGACTATTCTTTTTTGACGGTACAACCCGTCATGGTAAGAGAGGCAACTTTAAAGAGACTACAGCTTTATGAATTATTCAGTCAACACGTTGACCGATTTGCGGTAATAGATCGCCCGATCGAAGGAAAATAACGAATTATAAGCGCTAAGCAGTGTTTATGTATGAGCAGATTTAGGTAAGGTGAAATATGTTTGTTACATAATTCAACTGCTAAAAGGCAAATACACTGCAGTTATCGTAGAGGGGGAAATATCTCTTACGGTAAAAAGGTATAAAAAAACACCCAGTCCGTTCAGTATCGCCATCTATTAGGAATCTCAGACATCGATGTTTCAGGGTTCTTGGCTATTTTCGATGTGATATACCTAGTTACAAAACTGGCAACAGTTAGCGAACTGAGGGCAGCCGTCGAGCGAATTGACGAAATGCTTATTAGTGTTTGCAATTTCATTGCTTTACGTTATCTGTAGTAATCTGAAACAGAACAGCCATCAGTTTGAAAACAGGCGTTCATAAAAGAAACCTAAATTCTGTCTGTAGATTCTATTAAATTGTGAAAAATGAAATGTATTTTAGTAAACACCGACAATCACGCATGCATGCATGCATATACAATTTGTACTGTCGTGGTCAAAGGTTTTAAAATCAAAATTGTAATGCCCAATTACAATTTAATTCACATGTAAAGGGCAAATGGGTAAAGACCCTCTTCGGTCATGAATAACCATGGGATTGCACCTAGAAAGTTACCCTCCCAGGTACAAATCCGGACAAGGTTGTCTATGGACGACCAGCAGTCGCCCATGCATACCAGCCTCCCCTCTCCACGCCACCGTTGTTATCCAAGGGAGAGGCAAAGGGGCCGATACAGCTTGGCACCAGTGACGTCACAACTCATTTCTACAGCTGAGTGAACTGAAGCAACGTGAAATAAAATGTCTCGCTCAAGAACGCAACACACAGCCCGGTCAGGGAATCGAACTCACTACCTCATGATTGTGAGCTTGATGCTCTAACCACTGAGCCATGCACCTTCGATTCAAACGTATACAATTCTAATTTTCATACCTATGTTTCAAACTTTTGGCCATGACTATTGATGTGTGGAAGGAGGGGGTGGGGTGCGGGTATATATGTACGGATCCATCTCCAGTCTATTGTTATCTCGACCTCCCTTCCCATCTTTCTCTCTCTACACACAAACGCACAATATTATTGTTAGGCACGAAACAACGGAATCAGAGTAAAAGAAAAACAAACAGGTTTACTGTCATCAACAGATTGACACACGCGCATATCGAAACCGGTACCCACAGAGTCCTTTCTCCCCTCAACTTCTGTGCTCTTCTTCCGCACCTTTCTGTTCTTTACATGTCACTGTTCACCCTTAATATACTTATTTCCATTCAAATTCTCTGCGACTCTGTCTGCCTGTCTCTCTCTCTCTATGTCCCTCTCTCTACCTGGCTACCTGTCTGTCTGTCTCTCTCTGTCCCCCCTCTCTCTCTCTCTCTGTCCATCTGTCGCTGTCTGTCCATCTCTCTTTCTCTCTGTCTGTGTCTCTCTTTGTCTGTCTCTGTCTCTCTCTCTCTCTCTCTACTCCGAGCAAACCTTTTAGGGACTAAAGGCCAACTTTGATAAACATCTATTGAATGAAGTTCTGGCGCAGGCGTGGCAACAAGTTTGCTTCCCAACCACATGGTTTGGGTTTCGGTCCCGCTCATGTAGCACTTTGGGCAAGTGTATTTTACTATAAACTCGGGTCAACCAATCCTTGTAAATAGATTTGGTAGACGGAAACCGAGAGAAGCTCGTCATATGACTGTGTGTCTGGACGCATGTGTGTGAACACGGATTTTGCAGCTTTAATAAGGGTTTATTATATATAAATATGTGTATGTGTGTAAATAAATGAATATATATATATATATATATATATATATATATATATATATATATATATATATATATATATATATATATATATATATATATATATATGTATGTATGTGTGTGTTTGTATTCACACACAAATATTCTATAGTTATAAACAATTATAATTAGGGGTCTGCTAATTGCTTCACCACATACCGAATTTAGAAATAGGAGTTTAAAATTCCTTTTCGAATACTGTAATAATCTCCCAGACAGTAACACACTTTTTTTATGTAGGCAAAAAAAGAAAAACAATGAATCCACACGACTCCGATTAGCTACAGATGCGTTTCGAGATTAAAGTTTATTGACTTATTTTTCATCATCAGTGTAGCATTTCAAATATAAAATTTGAAAGTGCTAGGGTTAAATATGTACACGATCAAGCGTCATCGCGCAACAGATATCCAACCAATACTTCCAAAATTTACACAGCCGAATGAGAATACATTTTTATCCTTGTACCTACGTGTAATCCCGCAGAAACTGCAGTTTTTCGATCAGGGGAGTAAATTATAATTTCAATATTAATAATAATAACAGGGTAAAATCAATTAATTCATTTATTTTACTCATATTATATATATATATATATATATATATAT
>NC_068989.1:83588799-83590569 GCF_001194135.2 Octopus bimaculoides
GGGGGGGGGGGCACAAACGCATACATATCTCTCTCTCTATCTATCTATCTATCTATATATATATATATTTACACGACGGGCTTCTTTCAATTTCCGTCTACCAAATCCACTCACAAGGCTTTGGTAGGTGCCACGCAATGTGACTCGACCTGGAACCATGTGGTTGGGAAGCAAGCTTCTTTATTTCATAAATATTTGCCATAAAGGCATTACAAAGAGGGGACGAACAAGGACAGACAAACATAAAAGGGGTGAAGTAGCTGTATCGATTAAATATTTACAATTTTAAATACACAAAAATTGGATTAAATCACGCAGCCACGCCTGCGTCTACATACATACATATATATACACACACACGCACACACACGCACACACACACACACACGCACACACACACGCACACACACACTCACGCACACACACGCACACACGCACACACGCACACACGCACACAACCTGTGTAAAGGATTTACTTATAGTGATCAAATATTTAAGTTGTACATTAGCTCACCCGCTCCATCAAATCGACATTACCTGAACAGGTGTTCGGTCTGTTATACGTCAAGGATGTCGACGTGATCTCGGAGCAACGTGAAATGAAGTATTTTGCTCAACAGCACAATACACCGCTAGATCTAGAAATCGAAACCACACTCTTGAAGCCATGATGCCCAAACCACCAGACCACGCGCCTTCACACACACACACACAAAGCCAAGTAAAAGGCCCTAGATTGCACGGTTCTCAACATATGCTACTAAATTCCCTATTTAGTGAAGCTTAGAAATTATAAAAATCTAGTGTAAAGGGAGTTCATTTTATTGATGGCTTGTGTCCCCATTAGCATTATGGTCCAACGGGTTTTCTCTCTTATTTACCTTAAATTACTCTGATAACCATCAATTGATAATCTAACAGAACTATTCTAAAAGAATACTAATAGCACTTTAACGCTTTCAACGTCACGCTCTATTTAAGCCTTTCTCGGGAGATCATTCTGCATATTGAATACAAATATTTAGACTCAATTATCCTTAAGGGCGCAGTGTGACATATATAGAAATGCAGGAATGTTCGACTGAATAACGATTCAGTGAACACAAACTCAGAGAGAGAGAGAGACAGACTGACACGCAGACAGACAGACAGACAGACAGACAGACAGACAGGCAGACAGACAGACAGAGGGGTAAGGGACCTGATGAAAAAGTATTCTCGCCATGATCATCCCGTATTTTGTTTTTACAAACACACATACCAAATGAAAACTTTATAAACACGATCCCACTTTCTCTTTTTAAATGAGGGAGACGAAGCTGTTATCTTTCGTACATCGAACTCTAACCCCACTACCCAATTCCTGGTTTATGTAATCAACGACACATTGTTCTTTAACCCTAGGTCTGCCATGATTGATAAGGTCTAGAGTATAAGGAATACCAACTGAGGCCATCCCGCCTTTTTTCTTCTGGATAATGAACGAAAACGACATGTATGTACACAAATATATACACATGTGTGTATATAAACACACACAGAAGGACATATATATAATTCTTTATTGCCCACAAGGGGCTAAACATAGAGGGGACAAACAAGGACAGACAAAGGGATTAAGTCGATTACATCGACCCCAGTGTGAAACTGGTACTTATTTAATCGACCCCGAAAGGATGAAAGGCAAAGTCGACCTCGGCGGAATTTGAACTCAGAACGTAGCGGCAGACGAGGGACAGTATGTGTATATATATATATATATATATATAT
>NC_068989.1:83594189-83597451 GCF_001194135.2 Octopus bimaculoides
GGTTAATTTTATCCTTTCTGATTGAAAAATATGGCGATCTTTTTTGAGCGAATCAAGTCTGAAGACCGTAAGATATCGCTACACTTTATATTCATAATAAATCGTTCGCATAATATATTGCTCGCAAATTGCTTTCTCACGCACAATCGATTTTAGATGCTCAACACTGTTGCCACTCAAAGTTCCCCGTTACTATAATCGTTCAGGCCTTGACTAAAAAAAAAAAAAGGATTATTTAGGGAGAAAAAATATAAGGGGATGAGGCATAGTTTCCTTACTAAATGCATGAGATGAGATGAGTGCCACAACATCATATCCCATTCTCTTTTCTCCGCTAATTTTCTAATGTAGGCTGCGCTATTACTTAAAAAGAGAAGTGAAACTTTACGGTTTCGGTTTTGTTACTGATGACGATAATGATGTTGATGACGATGATGATGATGGTGTTAATGATGATCGTGACGATAATGATGACAAAGATGGTGGTGAGGATATGATATGCTACTGTTGTTGTGGTTAGCACAAAGCAGGTTCTGATCCAGCAAAGATATCAAACACGTCCCAGCTCTGACCATTCCATATCTTTTATCTTCTACTTGTTTCAATCATTAGACTGCGGCCATGCTGGGGCACCGCCCTGAAGAATTTTAGTCAAACGAATCAACCCCAGCCCTTCTTTTCTTTTTAACCTGGCACTTAGCCTATCGTTGTCTTCAGCCGAACTGCTAGTTACAGTAACATAAACATACCAACACCGGTTGTCAAGCGGTGGTAGAGGACAAAGACACAGATTACATATGCATTTTGATTGAATACCCTGCGAGTTTACTCGGGACCCCCTAACGACAATGTAAATTTCATATAATCAAGGTATACTTGGTCTGAAGTGTAGCATGCGGTCTACCCCCCGTTTGGATAATTACTACTACTAAATTTCCGTTAGCTATGAAACATATGTAGCCTGAATTTTATCCACTCCATTCTCTTGTTTTTGGATATTTATTCGCATATGTAGGAACCCCAGTTGCTAACCGTAAACTATAAAATAGTCCTTTTTTTCTTCCTCAGCCTATCACAACCTTCTGCGTCAATAAACCACTGTTTCTGAAAATTGTGTTTTTACATCTTCTGTTAGATCGACTTCAGTACGCAACTGGTACTTAATTTATTAACCCCGAAAGGATGAAAGGCAAAGTCGACCTCGGCGGAATTTGAACTCGGAACGTAGCGGCAGACGAAATACCGCTAAGCATTTCTCCCGGCGTGCTTACGTTTCTGCCAGCTCGCCACCTTTTAAAGATATATTCTTTTCTACTATAAGTACAAGGCCTAAAATTTTGGGGGAGGGGGCCAGTCAATTAGATCGACTTCAATACGCAACTGGTACTTAATTTATTAACCCCGAAAGGATGAAAGGCATAGTCGACCTCGGCGGAATTTGAACTCAGAACGTAGCGGCAGACGAAATACCGCGAAGCATTTCGCCCGGCGTGCTAACGTTTCTGCCAGCTCGCCGGCTTATGTTTCTGACTACAGTACGCAATACATTCTGAATTGCTTCGAGACAAAAAGATTTGATTTGAAAACGATTAGACTGCTGTTTCTAGCAGATCGAACGACTATGTCGAAACTGACTCGTTTGCTCGGTGTTACTGTTTGTTCTTTTTCTTCTTTTTGCTATTGCTGCTTGTGGTAGGGGTGGCGACGGTAATGGGGTAGTGCTAGTCCTGCTGTTGTTGTCTTTGGAGATGGTAGTGGTGATGGTGGTGGTGGTGGCGGTAAAGTGTTGTTGTTGTTGATGTGTTTATTGCTGATGCAGCTGTTACGGTTGCTGTTGTATAGCGTTTATTGTTGCATTCCTGATGATGTTGTTGCTATGTAGTTGTTCTTTTACGGTCTTGTTGTTGTTGTTGTTATCAACGTTATCTTTTATTACAGACCTTCAATATCTATTGTGTACGTATATGTATGTGTGCATAAACGTATGTGTGAATGTGTTGGCATATCTTTCACTCTCTCTCATATATATATACATACATATATACACACACACACACACACGCATATACAAAAACACGCACAAGTGTACTATTATTATATATATATATATATATATATACACGCATACACATACAAAAACACGCACACGTGTGTATTTATATATATATATATATATATATATATATATATATATATATATATATATATATATATATATATATATATATATATATACACATACATACATACACATGTGTGTAGTTGAATGAATATGTTTCGGTGAGAGAAAGCTTGTGGAAAGGAGCGAGGAGACGGATATCTTGGGTGGAAGAAATAATAATTTGATACATGAATGGCAGATAATAAAATATGCGAGATTGAAGAAGGAGATGAAAGACGAGGGAGATTGAGAGTACAAAGATAGAGAAAGGAATAAAGAGAGAGAGAGAGAGAGAGAGAGAGATAGAGAGAAAGAGAAAGAGAGAGAGAAAAAGAGAAAGAGAGACACACACAGAATATGTGAAAGAGAAACAAGACGATGAGGAAGAAAATCTGAAGAGCGCAAATGATAGAAACAGGGACAGAAAGAGAGAGCAAAAGAGAAGTAACAGAAGGGGACAGAAAATAATTGGAGTAAATATTGTATGGGGTACATACTAAACTTGGTGTTACATTACATGTCTGATACCCTAATTTATTTGAAGTTAGGGTGCTAGTCTAACGGTGCCCCACCCTTAAGTATTCGCCCATCGATTTCTTGTTGATTTTATGATAAACTTTATCACTAAAGTTAGTGTATTTGGGGTATATTATTTTGCATAATGTCTACGAGGGAGTTTGTTTTTTTTTCTTTTATTCTTTTACTTATTTCAGTCATTGGACTGTGGCCATGCTGGAGCACCGCCTTTTAGTCGAACAAATCGACCCCAGGACTTATTCTTTGTAAGCCTAGTTCTTATTCTATCGGTCTTTTGCCGAACCGTTAGTTTACGGGGATGTAAACACACCAGCATCGGTTATCAAGCGATGGTGGGCGACAAACATAGATACACACATGCATTATATATATATATATATCTATATATATATATATATATATACACGACGGGCTTCTTTCAGTTTCCGTTTACCAAATCCACTCTCAAGGCTTTGATCGGTCCGAAGCTATAGTAGAAGACGCTAGCCCAAGTTGCCACGCAGCGGGACTGAAATCGGAACCATGTTGTTGGTAAGCAAGCTACTTACCACACAGCCACTCCTG
>NC_068989.1:83598063-83599572 GCF_001194135.2 Octopus bimaculoides
TGCGTGCGTGCGTGCGTGCGTAAAAAAAAACAAATCGATTTTCGTTTCTTCTTTTCTTTTAACCAAACTTAAGAGGGAAAAGATCGCATAGTAATGGAATTTCAGAGTAGTACGGGAAGTAAGACGCCAATGACAAAAGCAATACACCTGACGATCGTGGCAGCTTGAAACACGAATTATGAATAAAAGAAATTCATTTTGAATAAAGCTATAAACTCTATGGGTTTTTTCTGAGTCCTCCCTTCATTCGACAAAGGTTAGCATTTGCGTTCGCGTGCGTGTGTATGTGGGGAGGGAGAGAGAGAGAGAGAGAGAGAGAGAGAAAGAGAGAGCGTGATGGTCATAGAGAAGTGTGTGTTCACACACACACACACGCATGTATAGACTGAGATGGATAGATAGATAGGTAAGTAGATCAGTTCTGATGAACTCAGCTAAAGAGAAACTTTGAAGTCACTTTTAACTCTTTCGTTCTAAACAATAAAACAAATGTGACATTCTACTGAAAATTATTTAGACATTCTTCAATTAACATAAGCTGCTTTTAACAAAACACACACACACACACACACACACACACACAAAATAAAAACGTTTGGTCACTGTGAGGCCAGTACTGGCAGGTCATTTAGTATAGCCTGTTGTAAGGTCATGTGTTCGGCGCCCGAAGAGACACCTGAACCAAGATACCAAGGTAAGGGGAGTTGTTAGAAATTCAACTGGATAAAAACAATCCCTGTCAAAAGGTCAGATAAGATCAATACAGGGTCATCAGCTCTCAATCATTAGCGCAGGGCAGGAGCCTGCTGGGTCGCAAGATCTCCCGTTATAGCATTTCTCTAGGCCAGGTTATTCTGTTAGAAAACCCGTTAATATTGCTGAGGTAGATATCCTGCTCTGATCTGCCTCGGGGCTCCTTGGCCTTGATGGAGAATATTTGTACAATCTGTTAAACAGACAACAGTTTGCAAAATAGGAGGTGTTGTACAAGCTGTTACCAACGTGCACAAGCATTATTGACAATTTCCGCTAATCGCCAGTGGTGGTCATTCTCATACAGCAACTGCACAGCTACTTCACTCTTACCCCCACACACATACACACAAGCAATTAATTGTCTTTATCCTTCAAAATGATGAAATATGTCTTAATTGTGCACAGATGCAGCTTTTCTGCAAAGCTGATGTGCAATATGCTTATGCATAGCAGCAGTTAACGAGACTTCTTTGCATGCATTCATTTTGTGTGGTGTCGATGCGAGGATACATAAATGCATGTTGAAAACCTGTATGCGCCTTTGAGGATGTGTGCACCGTTAAATGTTCAGCATACGCGCAGGAGTGGCTGTGTGGTAAGTAGCTTGCTTACCAACCACATGGTTCTGGGTTCATTCCCACTGCGTGGCATCTTGGGCAAATGTCTTCTACTATAGCCTCGGGCCGACCAAAGCCTTGTGAGTGGATTTGGTAGACGGAAACTGAAAGCAGCCTGTCGTATATATATATATAT
>NC_068989.1:83600471-83603144 GCF_001194135.2 Octopus bimaculoides
GGGGTACGGGGTAAATTAATCACATCGACTTCATTGCGTAAGGATGAAAAGCAAAGTCGACCTCGGCGGAATTTGAACTCGGAACGCAAACACGGACGAAATGTCGCTAAGTATTTTGCTCGGCATGCTAACGATTCTGCCATCTCACCGCCTTCTAAATGTTAATTTTATGTTTTGGCACAAAGCCAGCAATTTCGTGGGATGGGTAAATCTATTACATCAACTCCAGTGCTCAACTAGTACTTACCGACGTTATTTACCCTGAAAGGATGAAAAAATAAAGTCGACCTGGGTAGAAATTGAACTCAGAAATGTAATGAGCCGAAAGAAATGCCGCTAAGCATTTTGCTCGACGCGCCGCTAGAGCTTCTGACAGCTCACTGCTATAATAATAACTTCATGCAACTTGAACAAAAGCCAACCACTACCCCCAGGGAAACGGAAATGCCACTGACGATTTTCACTTTGTATTGTGTTAGTTATCAAATAATAAACATGAATGATCACAGAGCGATTGTATTCGTCCCTTGAGGAACGGTAAGTATTAACTAGTGAACAAACAAGCAGTTTGTTGTTGTAAACACGGTAGGAAGATAAATGATCAGTGGTTCATTGGGAGTCCTGAGCTGAAAGATTGTAAGAATAGAAATACTAGTTTAATAGTGGCGTGAATTTTGGGTTTTTCTTCTTCCACAATTGACTGAAATTTTATGGATGTGAGTCGATTACATCACCCACTAGGCTCAACTGGTACTTATTCTATCGACCCCGAAATGATGAAGGGGAAAGCTGACTCTTGCCGGATTTGAGCTCAGCATGTAAAGAGCTAAAAGAAATATCAGTAAGAACGTTGTCCGACGTGCGAGCGATTTTACTAGCACACTACCTGGTTGTTTGTTGATTCTTTCTTCTATGGGCACATGACCCGAAATTTGGGGAAAGAGGGAGAATCAATTACATTGGCCCTTTACATTGACCTTAGTCTTCAGCTAGTTATTTTATCGACCCAGAAAGCGAGTTATAAGGCGGCGAGTTGGCAGAAACGTTAGCACGCCGGGCGAAATGCTTAGCGGTATTTCGTCTGCCGTTACGTTCTGAGTTCAAATTCCGCCGATGTCGACTTTGCGTTTCATCCTTTCGGGATCGATAAATTAAGTACCAGTTACGCACTGGATTCGATGTAATCGACTTAATCCTTTTCTCTGTCCTTGTTTGTCCCCTCTATGTTTAGTTCCTTGTGGGCAACAAAGAAATAAGAAAGCGGGATTTGAAGTCAACGTAACGACTGACAAAATGCATGCTAACGTTTATGCAAACGATATGGAATCTCAGCCCTAAATAGCGGAGCGCAAAAAAAGAAAAAAACCATGTGGTTGGGCTAAAATTGCACACACATCAAATTGATTCTATACAGAAACTCGGAGAAGAGGAGGTGGAGGTCATCCAAGGTGACAACATGTTGCCTTCGATGTTTATAGTTCGCTCGATATCGATGAAGTTGGTAGCACGAAAGATAGGATTTGGTTATGAATGGGGAGAAAGTAATTTATTATGAAGCATCTTTCGTTCATGAAAGATTTTAAACTGTTCGGTAAGAAAAAGCAGAAAGATCCTTTTAGTTTAAAACTTATCATTTATTCAAGTCGAAGAGGGCAAACTGTTATAGTATCGGCCGCTCTCTGATAGGTTTGTGGTTGAGCCTGTGGCAGTGGAGATCTCCGGCGTTCTTGACACCCGGACTGCATCCCTGCTCACTACTATGGGGTCGGAGATGGCTATCTCGAAGTACGAGCCCCGTGTCCAGCGCATCTCCCTCCCCATATTTCGGGGCTACACTTTTCTCCCCTCTCTCCGTCTGAACCATGAAGCGTACCGACCTTTAAATTACCTAAAGTTTAATAAAACAAAGGAATGGAATTCAGAGCAAAGCGGTATGGTATACTTAATATAAAAGGAGTGAAGACGATAGCAGTATTTGTGTTGGTGTTACGTAATGGTAAGGTAATGAAGAAGGTTGAGGAGGAAGAATATAAGCACCTATCAATACTAGAAGTCGACAAGAGCAAAATTGAAATGAAAGAATTATTTGGAAAAAATACTCAACAAGATCAAAAGTTGTGTTAATTCAAAATGAAGCGGAAGAAACGTGATATTAGCAAAATATTTGCAAGCAGTATAGAGAGATTGTGGTTTGTAGAGGTTTTTGCTTCTATTATTTGCAGACCGTTTATTCAGATTTACTACAGATTTGTTTCCGAAGTCGCTGAGATCAACTTTGCATATCATCTAGCTGATTCTACTCAAACGCATGCAGCACACATAAACGTGACATATTCACATTCACAATCTTAGCCTATAACACAGCAACGGACATCTTGCACACAATATATACATACACACATTGTGTAAAATACACGTTAGTCTCTTCGGTTCATTACCTCCCTTTATTATCACTTTTTTAGTTTATAAAATTAACTCCATCATTTACTTCCTACCATTATTACAAACTATCTCTCGCTTACTTCATTCCACAGAACTGGTTTATTATTTTCTCCGTTCTTGTACGTTTTACCTTCTGTCTTTTCTTTGATGAAAACAAGAAGGCTGAAACATAACAGTCTTCATTCCAGTTTACTTCGTAACTCCGTTATCTGCTTATATATATATATATAT
>NC_068989.1:83603488-83611666 GCF_001194135.2 Octopus bimaculoides
GAGATGGCATTTTTGAGGGGATAATTTTTTTAAATTTTAATCTTAATATAAACATTAAGACTAAAATAATTATTACTAAGATTATTATTGAGATTATAATAACTATTATTAAGATTATAATTAAGATTACAATAAAAATTATCCCTTCAAAAAAGCTATCTCTACTCATTCTTTCAAATATATATAATACAGTACCAAGAACTTGCTCTTTATTATCCAACTATAAATATATATATATAGTAAACGTCGCCCTTTCAAAGCCTAGCTAGGCTCATGGGCCCGGTTTCTATGGCGTATGTGTTCTCCCCAGCTGGACAGGACGCCAGTCCATCGCAGCGCTACTCAAGAAACAGGAAGAAAGAGTGAGAGAAAGTTGGGGCGAAAGAGTACAATAACCTTTATCTACTGCGTTCAAATTACATCGGCGTAAATAAAAGTACCAGTTATATGCTGGGGTAATTTAATCGGTTAGTGTCACCTACAATTCCTACGACTAAACTTGCTGTTAGAAATTATTTTCTATTTTTGTTAAAATTGATTTTGGTAGTTGTCGCTGTTATTATTATTATTATTATTATTATTATCATTATTATTATTATTGTTGTTTTTTGATGATTTTGTTATTGTATTTTTCAGTTGTTATTGTTATCGGTGTTGGTGTTGTAATTGTCCCGGATATCGGTACAAAGCGACTTCCATAGGATGTGGTAGCAAATCAAAATGGCGGATGTATCGTATTTTAAAGAGAGGACATTTAGTGTGTGTGTGTTTTTGTGTGTGAGTGTGTTGTAGGAGGAGTAGTGGCAGCGACTGTGAGAGTAGCAGTGAGTGTGAGATGCGGACGAATAGAAGAAAAAAGCGGTGAGAAAGAGCGAGGGGGGAGCAGGAGTCAGGGGGAAAGCAGGAGCCAGGGGCAAAAATAGGAGTGAGGGGGGAGCAGGAGCGAGGGGGGAGAGCAGGAGCGAGGGGGGGAAGAGCAGGACCGAGAGAAAAACGGGGAGATGGGGAGGAGGAAATGAGCAGGGGGTAGAAGGAGTGAAGGGGAAGAAAGAGATGATAATGATAAAAAAAGACAGGTGTAGAACCAGTGACTGATTGTGTGTCAGGAAGAGATGGCGGCGGGCGGAGAAGAATGTGTGAATACAAGGACAGTGAAAGGGGGGAGAAGGAGGATATGAAGACGTAATATATTATTTGGCGGGAAGAATAAGATGGAGTAAGTGTGAAAGTAGGAGTGTGATAGTATGAGAGAATGAACAAGCTGTGAGTAAAACATGGAGAGAGGGAGGGAGGGTAAAAGGAAGAGGAGAGAAAGAGAGGAATACGAAGAGGCATAAATATGGCGAGAGTGGAGGGGAGAGAGTAAGAGTGTTAGAAAGAGACTGAAATAAGAGAGAGAGAGGCAAGAGAATGCACTATAATTGTGTGTGTATGTGTGTGTGTAAGTGGAGGATAAATGAAAATGGAGGGAATAAAGACATTGAGATTGTCTCGCCGCCAGGAAAAGCGACAGATAATGGAAATGATCATCACCATCACTATCATCATTACCATCCTCATCATCATCATCATCATCATCATTGTCGTTAGTTTTGTAGTCATTCCCGCTAGCTACCATCGTACATGACCATGTTCCCTCCAATTTCATCATAAACATGGCCGTTTTATTCAACGAACGTTCATAAAACGAAATAATGGCAGAAGGCATCACGCGTGCGTCTGTACATGAGTGTGCGCGTGCGTGTGTACGTGAGTGCGCGCGTGCGTCTGTACGTTCGCACGCGTGTGTGTCGATACAAATAGATGGAGAGAGAAAGACAGAGAAGTGAAGGGGGAGATCATACAGTTAGAATTACACAGTGAAGAAAAGATATTACTCAATGACTAATCATTTAACTATTTTGGTAAGCGGTATAACTGTAGATATGTTTCGGTATTGTTTAGTCCTCATTAGCAAAGTTTAATTTTCACTGTGTTTACCCAAACAGTGATAACATAATTGCCAAGCAAACGTACAATACTGTACACTGGTTGGTGGAGAAAATGCGAAAAATATTCAGAATAAATCGTGTAATGATACAGACAAACATAAGAAATAACTATGTAAGTGACGGCTTGTGTTGTCTCAAGAGTTGTATCAGCCTGCTGAGCATACAACTTTATCTTCTGCAGAATATGCGCTGCAATAGTGAAAGAGACAAACGACTATGTGATTTAATAACTCCTCATTAACTCCAGTAATCTGATTGGGTACTAACTGGGTCCACGAATCTCATTGCGAGATAAAGTAGTTTCTATGAAGTGGCTCGTTGCGCTTGAAATAGTAGTGAAATGTCTTTTAAATCTTACGCTATCATAAATAATAAAGGAGGATACTTTGGACTACAGAGTTTCTGAATGATATTAAATTAACATAGCCAAGGCTGGAACTCTCTCAATCTTGACCAACGCTGGTCGCTGGTCATTGGCCAACGCTGGTCTCGAGACTACAACGTTGACAACTATTAATATTTTCATTAATACAAAGGCAGCGAGCTGGCGGAATCGTTAACACACCGGACAAAATGCATGCCAGCATTTCGTCCGTCTTTACATTGTTATTGGTGGAGGCGCAATGGCCCATTGGTTAGGGTAGTGGACTCGCGGTCATAGGATCGCGGTTTCGATTCTTTGACCGGGCGTTGTGAGTGTTTATTGAGTGAAAACACCTAAAGCTCCACGAGGATCCGGCAGGGGATGGTGGCGAACCCTACTGTACTCTTTCACCACAACTTTCTCTCACTCTTACTTCCTGTTTCTGTTGTGCCTGTAATTCAAAGGGTCAGCCTTGTCACCCTGTGTCACGCTGAATATCCCCGAGAACTACGTTAAGGGTAGATGTGTCTGTGGAATGCTCAGCCACTTGCACTTTATTTCACGAGCAGGCTGTTCCGTTGATCGGATCAACTGGAACCCTCGACGTCGTAAGCGACGGAGTGACAACATTATTAGTTCAAATTCCACCCAGATCGACTTTACCTTTCATTCTTTCGGCGTCGGTAGAATAAGTGTCAGTTGAGCCCTGTGGCTAATGTGATCGACTCATCCCCTCCCCCGAATTTACTAGACTTGTACTAACACCCGAAACCAGTATTTTCATTAATATACATGGCACAGAGGAGGCGAGCTGGCAGGAACGTTAGCACGCCGGGCGAAATGTTTAGCGGTATTTCGTCTGTCTTTACGTTCCGCGTTCAAATTCCGCTGAGGTCGACTTTGCCTCTCATCATTTCGGCGTCGATAAATTAGGAATCAGTTGAGTACTGTGGGTCGGTCTAATCCCCTAAAATTTCGGGCCTTGTACCTAGAGTAGAAAGGAATATACATAGCATAGATAAATAATAAGAAGAGCGTGTTAGAGGACTACCCGATTCGTGCTTCGGTATAAACGGTGTGCTAATTCAACGGTTCACTATCGCCTCGCGGCAGCTAGGCACCCCGGCCGATTGGACACTGAAATGCATCGGCTTACGGAGCTATGATCAACATCCGGTATAGATATAAAATAAGGCACAGGAATGGCTGTGTGGTAAGTAGGTTGCCTACCAACCACATAGTTTCGTGTCCAGTCCCACTGCGTGGCACCTTGGGTAAAGTGTCTTCTACTATAGCCTCGGGTCGACCAAAGCCTTGTTAGTGAATTTGGAAGACGGAAACTGAAAGAAGCCAGTCGTGTATATGTACATATATGTTTGTGCGTCTGGGTTTGTTCCCACCACCATCGTTTTACAACTGACGTTGGTGAGTTTACGTCCCTGTAACTTAGCGGTTCGGCAAGAGAGCCTGATAGAATAAGAACTAGGCCTACGAAGAATAAGTCCTGTGGTCGATTTGTTCGACTAAAGGCGCTGCTCCAGCATGGCCACAGTCAAATGACTGAAACAAGTAAAAAAAGTAAAGTGTTGTGTAACCCAGCGATACCATTTATTAGACCGATTCCAGTACGCAACTGGTACTTAATTTATCGACCCCGAAAGGATGAAACGCAAAGTCGACCTCGACGGAATTTGAACTCAGAACATAAAGACAGACGAAATGCCGCTAAGCATTTCACCCGGCGTGCTAACGCTTCTACCAGCTCACTGCCTTAGAATAACAGTAATATTAAATTGTGTTTTACGTTAAACATCACATTAAGGTCATATGCAGACATCGCAGGAATATTCGCATAGGTTTTATGTTACATCACAATATTTAGTTTGGTGTTATGTTAGAGGTCCTTTATCCTTTTGCTTGCTCCAGGCATTGGACTGCGGCCATGCTGGAGCACCACCTTGAACGGTTTCAGTCGAGCAAATCTATCTCAGGACTTATTTCTTGGAGTCTAGTACTTATTCTATCGGTTTCTATTGCCGAACTGCTAAGTTACGAGGATGTAAACATACCATCTCCGGCTGTCAAGCGGTGGTGAGAGAAAAAGAGACACACACACACACACACACACATATATGTTGGGGTTCTTTCAATTTCCGCCTACCAAATCTACTCACAAAGCTTTGGTCAGCCCGAAGCTCTAGTAGAAGGTGCTTGCCCAAGGTGGCACGCAATGGATTTGAATCTGGAACCATGTGGTCGGAAAGCAAGCTTCTTACCACGCAGCCACGCCTATCGTAGTAATATTTAAATGGTCTCATGTTAGACATGAGCAGTATTATTTAGCTATAAATAGGCTTTTATGTTAGACTTCGCAGCTATATTTAGTTCAGTCTTACGTCAGACATCACTATAACATCATTTTCTAGCACTAACATAAGATCTAAATATTTGGTGTGAGAAAAGTCTAAGCCGACAACCCCGAAAGAATGACCGATCAAGTTGATTCCAGTGGCATTTGAAATCAAGGCGAGAAGAACTGTGATAAATACCACCAAGCCCTTTTGTTTGCTGTTCTCCTAAATCCGGTATTCCACAGGCAATTTATAAGAATAATTAACAACACCATGGTTATTTTCAATACTATCAGATGACTGGATGTTTATAGATAACCATGAAATAAATAACTATTTTTTTCATTGTATTTTATCGAAACATTTTGCTCTTTTCTGTGTAACTATCCACACAGGTTACTGTGTTAATGTGCTGTGTTAATAAGCAACATCTTTGAACGATTTGTTCTTTGTTATGCACTTGTCACTTCATCTATCTTTAGAGTTGTTATACAGGTTTCACTTCACAGCAAGAAGTAAACAATCTGAATGATGGAAGGAAATCAGACATAATTTTTCTGTAATATTGGTCTGCTCCTGTACGATTATGTTGGTAAAGCTTTAACGAATCTTAATACTTATTTCTATATCAGAGTAAAGTTCGTGTAGGTAGATATGAAGCCATACCATAGTCCAACTGAATATAATATTACAGCTGACTCTCTGAGCTGCGGATTCTAAACTAATAAAAATTGTAATATAGGTACAAAGCCTATAATTTAGCGAGAGGAAGCCAGCCGTTTACATCGGCCCCAGCACTCAGTTGGTACTTATTTGATTGACCAGGAAAGGGTGAAAGGCTAAGTCGACCGCGACGGAATTTGAACTCGAAACGTAAAGATGGATGAAACACCGATAAGCATTTTTGCCTAGCGTGCTGACGAATCTGCCAGCTCGCAATAATAATAATAATAATAATAATAATAATAGTAATAATAATAATAATTTCTACTATAGACACAAGGCCTGGAATTTTTGGGGAGGGGGCCAGTCGATTAGATGGACCCCAGTACGCAATTGGTACTTAATTTATCGACCCCGAAAGGATGAAAGGCAAAGTCGACCTCGACAGAATTTGAACTCAGAACGGAGCGACGGACGCAATACTAAGCATTTTGTCCAGCGTGCTAACGAGTTTGCCAGCTCGCTGCCTTAATAATAATAATAATAATAATAAATTGTTAAAAATAATGGTTTCAAATTTTGCCACAAGGGCAGAAATTTTGGGGGAGGGGATGAATCGTTTTCATCGATCTCAGTGATCAACTGGTACTTATTTTATCGATGCCAAGTGAATGGAAGGCTAAGTCGAGCTCGGTGGCATTTGAATACGGAATGTGAAGACGAATGAAATGTTAAGCATTTTATCTTGTACAAGTGTCTTCTAAAGATTCGAGTTGGTTAAGACCTCGAGTAAAATTTGATAGTCAGAAGAAGTATGGGAGCCCATACACACACATACATACATACAAATGTGTCAGGGCGGGGAGAGAGTGAGATGGAGAGAGAGAGAGAGAGAGTGAGATAGAGAGAGAGAGAGTGAGATAGAGAGAGAGAGAGTGAGATAGAGAGAGAGAGTGACATAGAGAGAGAGAGTGACATAGAGAGAGAGAGTGACATAGAGAGAGAGAGTGAGATAGAGAGAGAGAGTGAGATAGAGAGAGAGAGTGAGATAGAGAGAGAGAGTGAGAGCGCGTTTGAGTGTTTACATTTGTAAGGTTTTGGATCAGAGGTAACCAGAGGCTAAGCAACAACAACAACAACAGTAGCAACTCAGAATATCTTTAAAATGTCACCAGAAACAACAACAGGAACAAAATAATGATTCTTTCCATAAAATTCTCCTCGTCAACTGCAACATCTTCACCATCAACAGCATTACCATCATCATTACCATCATCATCAACATCAACAGCATTACCATCATCATCAACATCAACATAACCCTCGTTTTTACTTCTAGCTATCATCAGTATCCACACCAGTATCATCATCATCATCGCTAGGACCATCATCAACATCATCATCGGTGCCTTACCATTGTTAGGCTCGTCGATGTTATTACTGTCATCAGCATCATTACTGATTATTGTCATCATCAATCATCAACATTGTCATCATCAATCATCAACATCATCACTATCATCATCTCTATAATCCTTGTTATGAATGGGATCACAGTGGAACGCCTTCCAAAACTAAAATGCCCGACAAAGGCAAACAAAATCAGCAGCAACATCAACAGCATTAAGCCCCACCACTATCATAATCATCACCATCACCATCTGTCATAACAATTACAACAATAATGGGAAAGAGAGAAAAACAACAACAACCATACCTAACGTAGCGTAAACATGAACAGGTACTTACCTAAAATGGTCGCCGAAACGAAAAAGAAAATAGCCAGCAGAAAGTTGAATAGTTTTAAAAGAGCGTTTCGTTTGAAAATAGTCACGTAAAGCTGGTTTGAAGTATTTAGCAAAACCGTGGTGGGGTTGTGAGTTGATTACTTGGTAAGAATTAGCAGCTCAGTGCTTAAAACACAAGAGGTAACCTCAGTTGTTTACAGGTATGTGTGTCTGTTGCAAGACCTCGAATAATAGATACAGTCGAACTACACAGACCTAGAAGAGCCGTCCGACAACGATGCCTGCTCGATGACAAATGATGAAGGATATTGAGATTAACTTGGGAGGGAGAGAAGCGGTTAGCGGAGGGTGGCGTGGTCTATGTCAAGACTTTGTAAAGGCTTTCTATTGATGTTCGGATCAGGATAGCTGGAAGCACCATTTTTAAATGGTCGTTTTCTTTTTTTTAGTTTTCTTTTATTTATTTTTTTATGAAATTTGTTTCATGTTTATGTATGAGGGAGGTTGGCACAAATTTCATAATAGAGATAATGGCGGTGGCGGTCGTAGTGATAATGGTGGTGGCGGCGTTGAAGGAAGTGGTTATAATGGAGATGATGGTGATGATGGTGATGGTGATGATGATAATCATTACGTTGTTGGCGGTGCACGTAAAGGAAGTGATGGGGGTGGAGACGGTAGTGGCGATATGATTGTAGCAGTGGTGACAGTGATGGCGAGGATGGCGGTGCTAGTAAAACGGTGATATTATACAATGATGGTGGTGGTGGTGGTGATGCACAGAGCACATAGCAGTTATATAACGGTGGTTGTGGGGGTTGTAGTAGGAGTATAATGGTCGAGGAGGGAGTGGTGGCGATGGTCAAACAGAGCGAAGGAGAGAGAAGTGACAGAATAATGAGTTGGATAATGTATGGGTTAATGAATCTGTAGGACAGAGAGTGAGACAGAGAGAGAGTGAGACAGAGAGAGAGTGAGACAGAGAGAGAGTGAGACAGAGAGAGAGTGAGACAGAGAGAGAGTGAGACAGAGAGAGAGTGAGACAGAGAGAGAGTGAGACA
>NC_068989.1:83612027-83613198 GCF_001194135.2 Octopus bimaculoides
ACTTATGAGACAGTGTAGATTGTTAGAAAAGAGAGAGAGAGAGAGGGCAGAGAGCGAGGAAGAGTAAGGGAGGGAGAGAGAGAGATTAGTTATGAGAGAAAGGTGATGGAAGAGCGAGTAAGTGTGGGAGTGACAGAGGAAAGAGAATGAATAGGTGTGTGTGTGTGTGTGTGTGTGTGTAGGCATAATGATAAAGGAAATGAACGAGGAGATGAGTGAGAGGAAATAAGGAGAAGAGATGGGAAAATGACAAAGAGAGAAAGAGAGAGAGAGAGTGGGTTATGAATATATAGATATATTTTTAAGTATGTGTATGTGAAAGTAAGCCTACGCATGTGTGTGTGTGTGTGTGTGTATACGTGTGTGTGTGTGTGTATATATGTGTGTGTGTTTGTGTGGGAGGGACAGACTAATAATTTTTCATCGTACACCTATGTTTATGTGGGTGGAAGATGAGAGGGGGAGGGGACTAGTCTTGACTAGATTTTCTTTCATTGCATCTATGTAGAACACACACACACACACACACACACACACACACACACACACACACACACACACACACACACACACACACACACACACACACGTATGCAAATTTATGTGTGTACACACAAGTATGTATACGTACACACACATACATACATACATACATAGCATGTCAATATTTAATCAGGTTTAATATTCATTGCTTGATAGAAGAAGAGACAGAACTGTCTTAAGGAACGGCCAACGATCCTTGGTAGAATTATGTTCTTAAAGCGTTTCTTTCTCCGGTTTCGATTCCCTGTCACTTTACATTCACTTCTAAACAACATTTCATTTCAAAACAATGAATGAAAGAGGAAACTAATTTTGCCTTGTTACAAAAGGAAAAAAATAAAATACTATAAACAATTATACACGTTCGTGCTCTCTCTATACAGGAAGTATCTTGTTTGTTAAAGATGCTAGAGATAGCAACCAAACCGCCTTCATGTCCCACTTTACACGTACATTCTCGGTTGTTCGTTTGCCTTCTCTCTCTCTTCCTCCTCCAGACACACAGACATGTTTATTAGCAGGTTTATCGCACAAAAAGAAGGGCAAGCTCTCCGTAAATGTTGTGTAATTTGTAACCATTAATGTAATCACTCACACATACACACACATATATATATATATATATATA
>NC_068989.1:83613726-83614600 GCF_001194135.2 Octopus bimaculoides
TATATATATATATATATATATATATGGTATCCCAGCATGGCCGCAGCCTGAAGGCTGAAACATATGAAAGAAAAGAATATCGATGCTGTTATGCAAAAGTGTCGTAAGTCCAAAACCTTGCTTTTCCAGAAAGCAAAAAATAGTTTCACCATTCTATAGCAAAACTATTGCACTACACATCGACAATTTTTGATATCTTGGCATCTAAAGCAGCTGGAGATACTATAGTTTGACCAAAAGGACCGGCTATTGCAAGCAAAAATAAATATTGAAAAAAAAAACGCATTTGGCCAAATTTGGATATACGATAGTTTAACATAATAGCGACGATACATCACCATAGCATGACTTTGCGAGGGGACATTTATAGTAGACGTCCACGTCAGTTGTAGGTTTGCTGGTGCCCGGCAAGCCCGGTTCGGGAGAAACAGACCCGACTGTCGCATGGGAGAGTGCGCTGAGCTGGACAGATTGCAATGCTTCTATCTATTTCCTTAACACCCTTTCTTTCTCTGTCTCACGTCAGCAAGTATAGTCCTTTGGGTGTCCTCAAATGAAGAAGATGCTCGTTGGACAGTGAACCGACAAGCTTCACGGTCAGCAGCAAGAACAGACCATCACACACACACACACACACACACACAGCGTTCATACACACACAATTTTTCTCGTCTGGCCGTAAAGCCTTTATTGTTTGTTTTCCTGTCTTGTTTTTTGTCCGCCACTACATTCCTCCATGGCAAGATTTAATTTGCGTATACAAATTTAATCTGCGGTCCATGGGACGAGCCGTTTTAACGATGCGTCCTGCCCAAGCTCTTCGAAACGCCGGTGTTAAAACGCGAGTAGCTGATGAAGTAGAATGTTCTCTATG
>NC_068989.1:83614610-83615610 GCF_001194135.2 Octopus bimaculoides
TATATATATATATATATATATATATATATATATATATATATGCGCAGGAATGGTTGTTTGGTAAGTAGCTTGCTTCTTAACCACATGGTTCCTGGTTCAGTCCCACAGCGGAGCACCTTGGGCAAGTGTCTTCTACGATAATGTCGGGCCAACCAAAGCTTTGGTAGTGGATTTGAAAACTGAAAGAAGCCTGTCGTATATATATATATTTATATATATATACACGTTTGCGTGTCTGTGTTTTCCCTACCCCACCATCGTTTGACAACCGATGCTGGTGTGCTTACGTCCCTGTAAGCTAGCGGTTCGACAAAAGAGACCGATACAACAAGTACTAGTCTTACAAAAATAAATCCTGATGTCAATTTGCTCGACTAAAGGCGGTGCTCCAGCATGGCCGCAGTCAAAATAACCGAAACAAGCCAAAGAATATATACAGGCATACATACACGTACATATTTATGAACAGGAACTTCAATCTGCGGCCGGCGCCAGATTAGTTTACTTTCACTTTGCACAAAACAGAATTAAGGAATTTGTACCATTTATAATAATGTAAGGCTACCTTCATTCCGTTTGATTATTCAAGTAAATTTTATGCCTGTTTAATTCAGAGTGTAACCACTTCTTGTTCAGAAACAAATCAATAATCTGGAATGTCTTTGGAACCAAATGATCCAGAAAATCGATGTTATATCTGTACGCACACACACACACACAGATATTAATACATACATATAGATATATATAGCCATACATAAGTATAGATTATATCCATCCATCCATATACCCATTCCATCCATCCATCCATCCATATATCCATACATGCATACACAGAGATATATCAATACATACACACACACACACAGATAGGTATAGCAATACATAGATACACACACATAGGTATAGCAATACATACATGCACACACATAGGTATAGCAATACATACATGCACACACATAGGTATAGCAATACATACATACACATAGATATATATCAA
>NC_068989.1:83617115-83617694 GCF_001194135.2 Octopus bimaculoides
GTGTGTGTGTGTGTGTGTGTGTGCGCGCGCGCAGGGATGACCACTAAGTGGGCATCCGATATGCTAGAAAGAGATCAAAGAAAATAATGTTCTCTAGAAAAAATTTACCAAACACCAGAACATAAGAGGGCAAGACAAATGAAAATATACAAAAGAAAGAATTAATCGTATACCGGTTTCGTGTATAGTTCTGCAAATTATATTGAATTAGAAAGGTCGTACTGACGAACCACGCACTTTTTTATGTAAATAAAAAGGTTGATGGCGAAAATGGTATACGATTAATTCTTTATTTTGTATATTTTCATTTCTCTTGTGCGCTTATGTTCTGGTGTTTGCTGAATTTGTTTCTAGAGAACATTATTTTCTTTGTGGTTGGGTCGTTGATGATCTCTTTCTAGCATATCGGATGTCCACTTAGTGGTCATCCCTTCTTATACGCATGTAGTATAATTTTTCTGAATTTTCAGATTTTTTATATTCTATGACACTAGTTTTAAATTGATGTTAATTAAATTAATATTCAATTTATCACCCTCAGTGTGTATATACATACATATATATATATATATATATATA
>NC_068989.1:83618087-83623234 GCF_001194135.2 Octopus bimaculoides
TATATATATATATATATATATATATATATATATATATATCAATGTTTGGTTTTTGTTCAGTTATAATAAAACAATTTTACATTAATCTGATAGATTACTGTACACTTTTGTAGAGTACAAATTTATTATTCTTGAACAAGAATATTGTTGAAAATTCAAAGTCACTGTCAACAATATTCTTTTCTCAGCATAATATATAATATGCATAGACACATACATGAATACAAATATACATACGTTACTTTCATACATGCATGCTAGCAGGCAGGCAGCCAGATAGATATACAAAAATGGCCCGAGAACTTTTCTGCAAGACAATGACGTGGAACTAAAGCAATTTATGCTAATAATGCAAACCATATGCATTCAATTTGTCCCAGAGAAAAAGGCCAACATTGACAAAAATATAATTCCCAGAGACAGAAAAATTCTGATGCGACAAACAACAAAGACCTCAAAACGTTTAAATGAATAAATCACGCGCAGCTAAATCTCTCACTTAACAAAGGATACTGTTATAAATGGAGAGTAAAATAATACAATCCCATTAAAAACAGGTCCAGAAAGAAAAACCAGGATAGTAGAAAGTGCCAAAACGATCCCTAAAATTTTCTAGATATTTGTAAAAGAATACGCGTCATTGCATAGCAAAATAGGGCTATTGTGCCAAGGAAAGTAGATAACTGACTACAGACCCGCTCCTCCCCCCACCCAGCCAAATAGGAAACGGAGTTTTGAATAAACAATTCAAAATTTAACCTACTCCGACGGGACATATACAAATAAACAAATGGGATGTGATTTTCAACAAGTCTGTATGAGTGAGTAGCAACCGTCGTTTATATCGAAATAAAGGCGGAAGGAAAACATTTGAAAACGTATCAAAGGTTTTAACATAAAGGAATATATATACATACATATATATATATATATATATATACACACTGAATCGTGGCAAGGCATGGACGGTTTTCGGAGGACCGAATAAATTATGTGTAAATGGAGAATTATACGAGGTATAGTACTATACAAAATACCGAAAGGTATCTTCACCTCTTATATCACACCTTTCTTCCTCATTTAACGCCGATGTGATATAATTTCCTGGGAGAGAAATACTTTTGCGGCTGAAGATAGCTTTGTATTGTAAATTATACACTGATATAAAGCTTGAAACATGTGTACCGCAGAATCCTTTGTATTTTTGTTGTTATTTTTGGGATTTACAATTTATATATATATATATATATATATATATATATATATATATATATATATATATATATATATAAACAAGGAAAAGTCTGTGTAAGCATTACATATGATCCATGGTATTACATGGTGCAGAAATGTGGATATTGACGGAAACTCTAACAGACTAGAAACGTTTGAAATGTGGATATATAGAAGGATGTTAAAAATATCTTGGATAAAATGTAAAACTAATGAAAAAGCGCTACAACTAGCAAATACAACATGTTCCTTACTTTCGAGAGGGAGATAACGTGCATTGGTCACATAGTTTGAGTACGAAGTAGGTAGTGGCTATTGCGAGATGGAAAGATAAATGATGAACGCTCGCCAGGAAGGCCTAGAAGGTACTGGGTTGCTGACATCAACGACTAAACTATCATATGGAGAATATGTAAGAACGGCACAGAAAAGACCCGAATGGAGACCCTCGATATCCAACCTGCCTGCTGATGATTATGACAACGATGACGAAAGGAAGACGATACAACAATAGTCCTAAATAAATGTACCTAAACTTAGCTAAAGGCTATGGTTGGTTTCCGACAATTTTCTTCAAAACATACAAAAAGTCTCAAGCAGAACCACTTCAGATATTTTACAAAACGCTTCTCAAACATTTAAAAGAAGGTATACCTTCTATAGATAAGAGAAAAAGTAGAGCAGATGCTAAAATTTACAGGCCTCTCTTTCACTCGCTGGCGTCATTTATTAAAAAAATGTCGTGACATGAATCGTCAGATGGAAATTAATTTCGTAGAGGAAAATTACTTGCTGAGACTCACCATGGTTTCTGACTGTCTGGCTAGAAGCTTACTCATACAGAACTACGGTTTGGTAATGATTTTCACCGCCGTTCAAATGTTGATGTAATGCATCTCAGCTTTGAGACGTGCTTCAATAAATTTAAACATGGAATTAAATTTTCAAACTACAAGTTATCTGCATAGCGAGAAACAAGGAATGTAGTTGTGCGAGTTTTAAAATGACAAAAGTTAAAATACGGCAGCTAATGGGATTCTCTCAAAAGATACAATGATTCTGTGTGGAATATTTTGGAAAAATCCTTTGGAGCAATTACACTATATAGCTACTGTCTCATCAGTTAAACGAAGAGCAAATTTCACGATCGATACCTGATAATGTCCATAACAAACAAGAATCTCAGTGAGGTCAAATACTTCCAGAAACATCTCAATATGATATATAAGTGGACTGCAAGATAAAACACCATGCAATTTAATAATGAAAATACCAAGCACCTTGCTGACATATGCACATATTGGGTTAAGAAACCCTAAAAAATATCGAAGGCTGCTCATGGGACCCAAAGCTTCTGTAAAGATTACAAACATTCTACTATTTCAGGTTGATTTGAAAGTTCTGCCCAATTACGAGTATTGAACCTGTTGAATCTTGTTTATTCTAAAAACTAATAATAATGGCTTCATTAGTTAATGTCTAATCACATCATGAGGAGTTCTCGAAGGGCAACAACCATATCTTAGTATATTAACACATAAAGCGCGACGGGTCACGTCCATCACCGTCAGGCACAGGTCGTCAAGCCACGATCTTGGCCCAGATAGATGAATTTAATTTATGAGCGGTTGCTGGGGTCTAATGTCACTCAAACGCTCCGATACCCGCCAGAATGCAAGAGGACTAATAGTTCAACTAATGACTTTTCAGCTGACGTAAAACTTGCCACCGTTATATACTAATAAGATATTTTAACTATTTTTTGTTTTTTATGTGTGCATGGTAGTCTCATTTCCATAAAATGTGCTCAGCTGTCCATGCGATGTAAATGTAAATCCTAGCGCTTTACGGGTTAATGTTTATACATATTGGTACTTCATCGGGTTCGACGACGACTGTTCCTGATGATCTGATCAATGGAGCAGCTTGATCGTGGAATTAACGTGCGAGTGGCTGAGCACTCCACAGACATGCACATCCTTAATCTCGGGGAGATTCAGCATAACACAGAATGTGACAAGGTTGGCCCTTTGAAATCGGTGGTACTAGTCATTTTTGCCAGATGAGTGGACTGGACTAAGGTAAAATAAAGTGTCTTGCTCAAGGACACAATGCTCCAGCGGGAATCGAACTCACATCCTAACGATTATGAACCGTATGCTCTAACTGCTAAGCCACATGCCTTCACTAATGCTTCTACAGGGTGATCCAAAAAGATGTACTCACTCTTTGACAGACGATTACTAACGTATTGTTTTTGGTGATGTACGGGCTTATCTCGATGCAACAAATCCAAACAAATGGATTGGAGGGAGAGGTAACGTTGAATATCCTGCACGTTCCTCAGACCTCACGCCAATGGATTTTTTTTTTCTATGGGGACATCTCAAAGATAAGGTTTACGCTGCAAAACCAGTAACAATTGATGATTTGAAAAATGAAATTCGAATACAATGTCTTGCATTTCCAAATGAAATGGTTGGCAATGTTGTCGAATCCATTGTTATCAGCTTTATTTGGAAAATGAAGGAAGGCAGTTTGAACATTTGCGAACACGCAGGAATAAGAGAGAACATTAAATAATTTTAAATGACAATAAATAATCGTTTCTACAACAATTTATTTTCCTGAATTTAATTTAAGTTTTTAGGATTGTATGTATATCAATAAACATCTACTTGAACACAAAATGCATGAGCACTGGGAAGTCAAAGAGTGAGTACATCTTTTTGGAACACCCTGTATATAACGAACCCAGCATGAAACTAAGCAAAGATCAGATTCGTGACATTATGCTTTGCGAGTTTCATTCAAAGTCTAACTCAGATGAGGCAACCAAAAATGTTCAAAACGCTTCTGGTGAAGATGTAGTGAATGAAAGAACCTACAGACGTGGCAATGTCTATTTACTTGGTGAGCCTAGATCAGGATATCCTTCTGAATTATGTAAGAAAATGCTAGCGGCAATACCTACATGGGAAGGTTGTAATAATGAGAAAGCTTTCCACAGAACTTAGGCGTTGTATTATAATTATTAATAATCGTTTAAAGAAAGCAGAGAAAGTTCCAACTTTGGGAAAATTTATTCCTCATGCTCCTTTAGCAGAAAGTTGTGAACAAAGGCTTGACTGCTTGCTATGAATAGGTTCACAGACACACAACCTCCAAGCAGTCTCCACAGTAATGTTAAGCGCCACAAACAGTGGCTAAACTCAGATCAAAATCCTGTACCATATTCAAGAAGGACGTGGGGTACTTAATCCAAAGAAACTTTCATTGAGTGATTTATGGGATATGGAAGGAATTACTATGAGCGTTTAGAGCCGAATCAAGCAATCACTTCTCAAGTCTACTTGAGAAGCCAGCAGCTTCACCGTTTGAAGAAGGATTTGGAAGACAACGTCCTGCCCTAATAAACTCCAGGTGGGGTTGTCATGCATCAAGATAATGCCCACCTTCACACAGCACAAATCACTAAAAATACTCTGGAATCATTCGAATGAGAAAAATGTTTACGCACTTTATATTAACTAAAACCCTGTTCCATTAGATTTCTACTTATCTAAAGATCGTTGGAAAACCATTTCGGCAAGCAAAATGTGGCCAACAGTGAAGCGATAGAAAAGGAATTAGATGTTATGTATTTTATTTCAAAACCCAACGAAATTTTCAAATCAGACAGTCAAAACTCGCAAAGAGAGAGAAGTGATAGAAAAATGAAGGAAATTACATAGATGATTCAATTTGCTGTATTAAATATCGTGTTTGAACTTTTAAATAAATTCTAAAAATTGGGCTGAACTTTCTATGCAGCCTGATATTATAATATAGCTAAAGGTGACTTCTATAGTTTGCTCATCTTGAACAAACACAATGCACACGCACACACACACAAATATATATATATATATATA
>NC_068989.1:83623393-83627308 GCF_001194135.2 Octopus bimaculoides
ATGCGTGCGTGTGTGTAAAACATAAGGGTTGAAAATGCGGTAAATTCTATACATATAAATATTTGTATAAAATAGCTTTATTTTTTAACATAGTACGTAAATATCGGTTTGAATGTTTTTGGAGATTTGGTGGGGGGGGGGTAAGTGATTACATCGACCTCCGGTGCACAACTGGTACTTATTTCATCGATCCCGAAAGGATGAAAGGCTAAGTCGACCTCGATGGAATTTAAACCCAGAACGTAAAGATGGACAAAATGCCTTTAAGCATTTTGCCTGGCAAGCTCACGATTCTGTTAGCTTACCGCCTTGCATAGGACATAAATATTAATGTTATATATTTAGAAATATGGGAGAGAAAAAAATAATTACAGAGATATGTTTTCAGAAATATTTTCCCTGGACAGTTCTATTGGAAAAGATAACGTATATTTTCACGACACGCATACAGAAACAAAAAGATAACGAAACGGAAACTGAATAATGTTCGTAAAAAGAACAAAGTTTTAAGGAATAAATATTGTTTCCCACTCTAGGCACAAGCCCGAAATTTTGGGGGAGGGGGCCAGTCGATTAGATCGACCCCAGTACGCAACTGGTATTTAATTTGTCGGCCCCGAAAGTATGAAAGGCAAAGTCGACCTCGGCGGAATTTGAACTCAGACCGTAAAGAGACGAAATACCGCTAAACATTTCGCTCGGTGTGCTAACGTTTCTTATTCCTTTATTGCCCACAAGGGGCTAGACATAGAGGGGACAAGCAAAGACAGACAAAGGGATTAAGTCGATTACATCGACCCCAGTGCGTAGCTGGTACTTAATTTATCGACCCCGAAAGGATGAAAGGCAAAGTCGACCACGGCGGAATTTGAACTCAGAACATAAAGACAGACGAAATACCACTAAGCATTTCATCCGGCGTGCTAACGCTTCTGCTAGCTCACCGCCATTATGGAATCAATATTAGTGCATGATGTAGTCGACTTAAGGAATAGCTTTCCAACAGAATTTTTTCCTATCACGTTTCAAAACAGTTGTGAGATGGAGCGTTTTGAAAAAAAAAAAACAAAGAAAGACATTAATACATGTTCTTTAAACATCCGCCCCTCCCCACTTCATCGTTCCTTTGGAACAATCCCTACCACTAAAATATTTTTTTTCGTCTTTTTGTTGTATTCCATATTCAGAAACTTTTTTGCTATTATGTCAAACTGTCGTATGTCCAAATTTGGCCAAATGGGTTTGTGTTTTTTCCAATATTTTTACTTGCAATAACCGGTTCCTTGGGTAAAACTATCGTATCTCCAGCTGATTCAAATGTCAAGATATGAAAATTGTGAAAGTGTAGTACAAAGGTTTTGTTATGCAATGGTGAAGCTATTTTTTCGTTTTCTGAAAAAAGCAACGTTTTGGAATGACGACACCTTTGTGTAATAGCAGCGACTTGTAATTCGCATTAGAAAAAATTCTTAAACCCTCATCCATCGTACTCCTAACGATTAAAGTGATTTTTTCACTTATGCTTTTACGTTTCATCATTCTTTCAACTTTTTTTATAATCTTTTTACAATTCAGTAAAACCTTTTCTATACATCATAAAAATTACATTAAGAGAAAACCAAAATTATATTAACTAACACGGACCTTATTTACGTTGACATAATTTGAAAATTTAACTTAGGTACCATTTCCCCCCCCCCCTACCTCATAAGACAAAAACAAAAATATACTGTTTTACATAGGACAAAAAGATTGCAACAAACGGTTAATATGATAGAAGAAAGAATACAAGAGATAATTTAGGTCCCATTATAGGTTTCTCCAATTAAAAATATTCTTTCCTACATTTTAAAAGAATGAAATTATCATTTTTAAGACGCTTTTTTTTTAAATTCTGATTTTACTGTTCATCCATTTCTGCACTACATCTTGCGGTGTATGATTTTAATCGGGAATCTTACGATTTAACAGGGGTTTTTTTTTTTTATAAAAAAAAAATGTGAATTACAAGTGTTTCAAAATGTAAAACACAATAAAATGAGAAATAACGAAAAACAAAAATTAACATTTTAATGGTGGTTGTGGTTCCAAAGCAAAGATGAAGCTACGGGCAAACGTTTTAAATACGGATTTAAAGAGGAAAAAAATGGTTTTTAAAATGTGTTATACGAAAAAATAAGTAAATAAAAGATGGAAATATCTACCAAAATCGAGGAATTCCAATTTATATGGGGACAACCATTCCGAAAGTCCGTCCGTGGTGCATGTAGCCAAGAAAAGATTCTGTAGTAATCGAAAACCATATTTTACTTGGCGGGACCGGTTTTCACAATCGGCGATATTTCGTACTGGTATCGAAAGATCGCCTCACAATCGTTTAGCTTATCGAAATTTAAAGCAGGTTTTGTTTTCAATGCACATTCAGACCATGTGTGATAGATCCAGATGGGATTAATTTTACATAGTCCTGTCACTTATGACATTTCTAAGACAATGGGCGCAACTTACAGTTTCCTCGTCTTATGTCACTTATGTTCGTTTAATAAGGGTATATGTTGATTAATATTTTCACAAATTAGTATTTCTACTTTGAGAAGAGACGGAAGACTGTTCAATTATATTATCATATAGGAAAATGAAATAATAGATGTCTGTTTTTATTAAAAAAAATAAAAAAAACAAGTGGAATTGTTTCCCAGAAAGTATTTACTCAGATGAGAAACTTTTAGAGAACGTGAAATAATTTGTTCACAGCGGTTGAACTCGAAGATAAAGTTATAAATGATAGTGTTTAAATACTGGATTAAAACCCCTTTCGGATAAAAAAGGACGTAGACTGCCCGTGGAACTCGAACTCACATCTTTTGTAGTCATGACAGACGATCTACCACAGACTTTTTAAACCAATATTTACACGCTATCATGATATTATTTCAAGCTTTATCGACTTCGAGTTTAACTGTCAATATATATATGTGTGTGTGTGTAGATATGTATCTATATGTATGTATATATACGTATGTATATGTATATGCGTATGTACATGTATATGTATGTATATCTGTATGCATATGTATGTATACATGTGTGTGTGTATATATATATATATATATATATATATATATATATATATATAGAAAGACAGATAGAGAGAGTTCTCGTTTTTGCATGTGCATATATATATATATATATATATACATACATTACATACATACAGTGACTGCAAAAGTTTACTACACAGTAAAATATCCAAGTTTACATACATTGAGTTAACGCAGGTTAATGAAATTTCCGCCATTCATGAAGTTTTTGTAATATATTTAATGCAACAATCAAAATTACATAATAATGAACGGAAAAAATTTTTTATGGAAAAAAGTTGAAATTTAAAACGCAGAAGTTGACAACACATTTAACTCAATTGAATAATTTTCCAGATATTTTGAATAAAAATATTTTGCATTTTTTTTTGTTTCCAGAACATCTAGTGTTCTAGAAGATTCGGGAAGTTTCTTTGTGAGCATTTATAGCCATTGCATCAGTTCTGACAATATCACCGTAAAGTGAATATCATCATCATTGGTAAAAATAAGCAAATTAGTCAAGATCTCCGTGACCTTCATAAGAATGGCAATTGGTACAAAAATATCTCTGTACAGCTTAATGTACCCGAGTTCAGTCAGTACGATAATAGGTTACTGGAAATCTCAATTTCATTTTCCCTCCAATCTGCTCCGGTAGCCCGCCTAAGTTAGCAAAGCGTACAGCAAGAAAACTTGCAAGAACAGCTAGTAATAGACCACAAACTACACTCAAGCAGCTACAGGAAGATTTGGAAGCATGTGAGCAAGGATCAGTTCGCAGATCTCTTCGTAATTCTGATCTCTTTTCTCGTTCTCCAGAAAGACCCCATTG
>NC_068989.1:83627333-83628956 GCF_001194135.2 Octopus bimaculoides
AAAAAAAAAAAAAAAAAAAAAAAAAAAAAAGCATCTAAGTGAACCGACAACATATTGGGAAAACGTAGATGGGTCTGCTGAAACTAAGATTGAGATTTTCGGCAGAAATTCGATCAGCAAGGTTTGGAGAAAGAACGGAGGTGAGTCAGTAATGGTATGGGCTTGTTTTTGCTCATCAAGTGTTCGAAGAATGGAAGTAATCGAAGGAACAATAGATGGCGAAAAATATAGAGGCATTTTAGAGAGATGTTTAATACATAGCACTTTCTCCTTAAACAATAGGATAACGATTCAAAACATACAGCAAAGCTGACCAAGAATTGGTCGAAAACAAATGGGATTAATGTTCTGGAATGGCCAAGTCAATCTTCAAACCTTAATCTAATCGAAAATTTGTGGAAAGAATTGAAACTCAGACTTGAAAAAAGAAACCCGCGTTACTTACACGAATTGAAAAGAATTTGTGTAGAAAAATGGGGGAAAATAAGCCCCACCACATGTAAAAAGTATTTAGAAGACTATTCAAAGCACCTGAAAGCAAGGGTTGCGCAAGGGTTCGGTTGTATAAATGTTTTAAACTTTTGCGTTTTGAAATTCAACTTTTTTCCATATAAAATTGTTTCTGTTCATTATGTAATTCTGATCGTTGCATGGAATTTATTCCAAAAATTTCATAAATGGTGGAAATTTCATTAACCTGCGTTAATTCTATATATGTAAACTTGGATCTTTGTGTGTTGTAAACTTTTGTGGGCCACTGAATACATATACGAGGGCTGCTGAAAAGTTCCTGATATCGCGAAAGGTCTGGTTGGTGGGAAAATATTCAGAATTCTTTTACAGGGCTTACTCATTTTTCTTTTATCATTTCATTATAATGTAAGTACCAACACTTTATGTCTGTCTCCCTCATTCCTCAGCGAAAGAAGAAGAAGCGAAAGAAGAAGAAGCGAAAGAAGAAGAAGCGAAAGAAGAAGAAACAAAAGAAGAAAAAGCGAAAGAAGAAGAAAAGGAATGGTATTAAATGGAAGATAAATAAAGCAAAAATGAATAAATCCATGCTGTCACTTCAAAAGTCTTTAAATCACAAATTAGACATTAAATGGAAGGAGAGTTCAAATCGACAACTTTTCGAGTCACCATTCATCTATCATATTTGACATGGTAAAATATGTCTTCGTTTTTAATGAACATATTGCAACTTTCTCTCATCTATTAAGACTACTTCTGTTACAAGTCCAAAGATCAAACTCGTACGTTTTCTTCTTCTCATTAAAATCGCTTAAATAGACGGCGATCTGGCAGAATCGTTAGCAAGCCAGACAATAATGCTCAGTGGCGTTTTCTTCTGGCTCATTAAGATCCGAGTTCAAATCCCGCCGAGATGACCTTTACCTTTCTGAGTGATAAAATAAAATAAAAGTGAAACACAGAGGTCAATGTAATTAACATACCACCCCCAAAAAGATTCAGTTTAATATCTTTGTTTTTCTTTTTGCTAGGTATAAGGCTGGGAACTGACAGAGGTGTTACCACGGCGGGAAAAATGCTCGAATTTTCGTTCAGAGTTCATAATGCCACTGGGGTCGACTTTGCCTGTCATCCTTTTGGAGTCGATAAAAT
>NC_068989.1:83629677-83634011 GCF_001194135.2 Octopus bimaculoides
GTGTGTGTGTGTGTGTGTGTGTGTATGTGCGTGTTCATGTTAGTATTGTTGTTGTTTCTCTTGTTATTGTTGGCTTTAACGTTTGGTACCACGCCACTGTCTTCTGCCATAGAGTTCCTCACTCTTTATATATGTTTTTCATTATCTGTACAATCTGTGTTCCCTTATTCCCCACTTCCATTTCTGAACAGTAACGTTCTGTTCACGTTTTTTTGGGGGGGAGTGTCAAGTTATTTTACTGAGACAGCTTAGATTTACAAAAAAAAAAAAAAAAAAAAAAAAAAAAAAAAAATTAGAAAGTAGACAAGAATAAGAATAAAGAAAATATTTTAAGAAATACTAACGTTTGAAGTCTGGTGTTAAATGTTTCAGAGCCACATTATCTGGGAGTCCTTTGGAAAATAATGCAAAACTTATCTTTCCTTTACACCGGGTAAAATCAAGCCTTTAGATTTCGAGAGCCTTTCTCCTCACACCACTACCGATATCAACATCAGCAGGACCAACACTACCACCACCACAAAGAATAACAATGTAATTTTTTTTTCTCATTTAGGCGCAATGGGGAGAGTAGGTTATACGAATATATCGGCTCCATTACTCGACTGGTATTTTATTTTATCGGGAAGGCGGCGAGCTGGCAGAAACGTTAGCACGTCGGGCGAAATGCTTAACGATATTTCGTCTGAGTTCAAATTCCGCCGAGGTCGACTTTGCCTTTCACCCTTTCGGGGTCGATTAAATAAGTACCAGTTACACACTGGAGTCGATTAAATAAGTACCAGTTACACACTGGGGTCGATTAAATAAGTACCAGTTACACACTGGGGTCGATCTAATCGACTTAATCTGTTTATCTGTCGTTGTTTGGCCCCTCTGTGTGTAGCCCCTTGTGGGCAATAATGAAATAAGAAATGTTTGCATGCCGGGCAAAATGCTTAGCTGTGAAGTTAATACGCGAGTTTATGTTGAACTGTTTATTGAATTGTTGCTATCGTTGTTTAACTGTTGCCCTTGTTGATTCGTTAATTGTTGTTTTGTTTCCCATTGTGTGGAAAATGGAGAAGGCGCCGGAGGCAGGCCCCAGTTATGTGGCCGCAACGAGCAAAGGAGTAGACGTGCAAGAGTTGGAGGTCCGAGAAATAAAATTGGAGCCCAGAAAGATGAAGGAGAGTGAAAGATTAATCACTAAGGAAGGTAACATACTGAAGCTAACGCCACCGGAAGAGTTATCGGCCAACGTGTTAAAAGGAACGGTAACATTTAAAACCATGAAGACAGCCACGAGGAGAATAGAGATTGCGCCGATAGAAGCCATAGAGAAATGTATCAAGGAATTAAAAAGAGTTACAACATACGTTAGGAAAGGGAGGAGATACGCCACTGTAGAGGTGCGCTTCACAACGGAGGAGGAAGCAATAAAACATTCCACAGAGGCAATAAGGTCAGAAGAATGGGTGCTCTTGCCTTCGTACTGCGGCAAACGTGTGGCCAAAGTGCGAGTTGGTAGGGTGCCACCCTAATTAAAGGAAGAATGGCTGATGACAGCCATAACGCATAATATGAAAGACGGGAAGTTTCTGAAGGCTACAAGGACCCAGAAGGTGAACTACTGGGGATGTGGGATCGAACTAACGATTCAGGCAACAACGGAGGACTTGAATAGTGTAGTGGATGAGATTGTGCTGCCAGAAGATGTGAAGCTGAGAGTTATTGTGGAGGGTAGGCCGCCAGTGTGTTTCTCATGTGGAGAAAGGGGCCACATGAGGGCATGGTGCACCCAAAGAAAGCCACAAACAGAACAGGAGGAGAGACAGGAGAGTGTGGATCAGGTAGTACAGGACAAGGCGACAGAAAAAGAAACGGAGAATGGATTCACTATGGTTAAAAAGAAAAGGAGGAGCGGAGGAATGAGTTCTCTGCTAGAGAAGCAGAAAAAGAAGAGAGAAGAAGTGAGAAAAGAAATTGTGAAGGAGGGCAGTAGGAAGGAAAAAGAAAGTAAAAATAAAGTGGAGTTACCAGTGGAGAAAGTGTCGAAAACCCAACTGTATGAGGGTGAGATGGAGAGACTATTTATGGGGGAAGAAAAGAGAGAACCAAAAGTCTGAGAGAAAGGAAAGAAGATACGAGGAGGAGATGGAGTATGGTACTATGTGACGTACCCAAAAAATGTTGAAACAGAGAAAAATATAATCAAGTTTCATTCAATAGTAAGAGTGAAGGTGCCTTCATACGTCTACGCGGGGGATATGAAGGCAATATTGATAGAAGAGGAAAACTACAGAAAACTGAAAGAGATGTGTGGAGATAACTCTGACCCGCCTGGAGTGGAGGTGGAATTCAAAGAGTTGCCACCAGTGGTGGATTTAAGAGATATCGAACCACTAATGAAGTTCTACTAAAGACAAAAAAAATATGAAATTAAAGGAAAAAAAAGAACAATTGTAAATAGTACATATAATTATTCAAATGGTACTGCATGGGAATGGGGCCTATGCGTCCATTTTCATTTTTATATAACTTTCATTTCACTTACATTCGTTTTATGCTTTGTGTCCCCACTGTAGTCTTGTCTGTCCTTGTGGTGTCCCCATCTATGTTTAGGGATTTATGTCTAATAAAGAAATCGGCATTTCGTCTATCTTTAAGTTCTGAGTTCAAATTCCGCCAAGGTCGACTTTGCCTTTCATCCTTTCGGGGTCGATAAATTAAGTACCAGTTGCGTACTGGGGTCGATCTAATCGACTGGCCTCTTCCCCCAAAATTTCGAGCCTTGTGCCTAGAGTAGAAAAGGACATTTCATTTTAACGATCTTAAAAGTATGACAGACAAAGTTAACATAGACGAGATTTGAACTGAGAATGTAAAGAGCCGGAAGCAATGCAGGTTTGTTTTTTGTCGCTCAAATGTGCATCAACGACAACTCTTTCTCTGTTTGCCACGAGGACTCACAGACATGCGAAGAATAGTCTTTAAAGAACACGGAGTTTTGCAATACGTAGAGGAAGAACAAATTATATAACGACGAAGTGAGGGTTAAAGACATAATACAATAGACGAAATTTTTGAGGAGGGGGGACGCAGTCGATTAGATCGATCTCAGTACGCAACTGGTAGTTAATTTATCGACCCCTAATCGGTTTGAAAGGGTTACATGAGTGCACTTGCCAAACGGGCAAAAAACAGTAACCCTTTTTCTTTATACTTATTTTCATTGGAGAGTAGCTGAAGAGGTCACAGGATGCGTGTCAAAAGATTTAAGATAAAGGACACAAAATTAAGAGCAGTAATAAAACTGAAGTGAAGAATGAATTATATAGTGTGCGTGTGTTTATTTGGCAAAAAAAATATGACCATCTCGAAATGTAACAATACTTGTTTCAACACTCGATTTCACATCAGGAATCCTGTGAAACAAATATATAAACGCATAAAAACAATAATAATTGTTAATCTCTCACACAATAAAATTCACAATTTCATTACCGAAAAGTACCATGAAATATTCTCTTTCGTTTGATAATGGCCGAATCTATGTAAAAGTCTTGAAACATCAATTGATCATGTCCGCTGTTCTCTACTGAAACATCAATTCATGATGTCAGCCATTTGCGTATTTATGGAGTATGTTTTCATTCGCTTTCAATCGAACCACTCTGTTTGTTTTTCTTTTTATGAGGCGTCAAATGGCCACTCCACTCTTCAGACATTTTTGCTGACTTCACAAGACAAAAGATTTCGCAGCATTTTTATTGTTCTACCATTTTGTTCATCTCTTCTATCTGACTGTCCTTCTCTGTTAACAATTCAGTTCCTACCCTGGAAAAATAATCCTCCACTACACACTGCATATAAAGCTATAGTGAAGGCGCGTGGCTTAATGGTTAGGTTATTCGACTCACGGTTGTAAGGTCATGAGTTCGATTCCTTGCAGGGCGTTGTGTCCTTAAGCAACGTACTTTATTTCACGCTGCGGCAGTTTACTCAGCTGGCAAAAATGAGTTGTACCTGTAATTATAAGGGCTAGCCTTGTCATATTCTGCGTCACACTGAATCTCCCTGGGACCAACGTTAAGGGTACGAGTGTCTGTGGAGCGCTCAGCCACTTGCACGTTGATTTCACGAAAAGGCTGCTTCGGAGATCGGATCATTATGAACCCTCGTCGTCGCAACCGACGGAGTGCCATTTATATGCAGCTACATTTCTTAGTGTTGTAGTAGCTTTGTTGTTACTGTAGTAGTAGTAGTAGTAGTAGTAGTAGTAGTAGTAGTAGTAGTAGTAGTAGCAGTAGTGGTGGTGGTGGTGGTGGTTGTAGTAGTAGTAGCTGTAGTAG
>NC_068989.1:83639326-83644327 GCF_001194135.2 Octopus bimaculoides
TTTGCAGTGCTTCTCGCCTGTTCATCGATTTTTGCGATGGATGAAACGAAGAAACAGCGTGCTTCCGTGAAATTCTGTTTTCTGCTGGGGAAAACGGCGGCCGAAATAGCTGCCATGCTTCAGAAAGCTTACAAGGCCGCTGCCTTGAGCAAAACACATGTGTACGAGTGATTTCACGCTTTAGGAATGGTCACTTATCGCTTGAGGACCAATTTCGTTTAAAGTGACTGTCGACCTCCCGAACGAAGGAAAACATCATGAAAATTCATGAACTGATCTAGAAGGACCAAAAACTGAACAATTGACGAACTTGTTGATATGACTGGTGTGTCTTGGATCCCCCTGCCAATAAATTTTGAGCAAGGAAGTGCGAATAAAAAGAGTTGCAGTAAAATTTGTGCCTCGATTGCTCCCGGAAGAACAAAAGCAGTCACAACTGAATGCGTATCGTGAACTGAAAGAATGGTTGGAATTTGATCCGGACCTGTTTTCGATAGTCATCACTGGTAATGAAAGTTGGTTCTACGGAATTAGCAGATGTCGAAGAGGTGAAGAAAAAAGCGACGGGGCGTTAAAAGGAATCACTTCGCAAGAGTTCCAGCACTGCTTTCAACCGTGGAAAACGCGTCTGGACCGATGCATTGCTTGAAATGGAGAATACTTTGAAGGCGATAAAAGTTTAAACATGTAAAACTAAGTAAATAAAACAACATTGCAAAATTCTGGTTTCTTTTGGGTAACCCCTCGTATAATATGTCGTCTATTCGTAAATAATCTGCGGCGATCAAAAAAAAAAATAATAAATTTTGGTCGCATTGTACTGAAAATGTTTTGTATATTTCAGCTCATGAAATACATTCAGGCCACAGAAAACGGAAGAGACTCTTTACAGAGTCAATTTACTTGTTAGCCTAGTACTAGGATGCCCCAAGTTGCCTTAAGGAGAATATATAACAAATTGCAATGGCTCATCCTAATCACAATTAGAACATTTGTAAAAAGTTAGCTACTCAGATAACTATTTTGTACTGTATGCAATCACCTCAGATAAAATTTCAAGACAGATCCATGGTTATTGAAATTTAAACATGAATTTATAACATGATTTTATGTATCTTTCAGTGACCGTATTTTTAAGTCAGTTTATGAATTTAATGATCGCTATTTTAATTTTTTTTTTAAATAGTGTTTGGAATAAAAGGAAGTTCGCTAAAAATCACTTAATTTTAGAAGAAAAAATTAGGTTTAGAAGACATTTTAGTAGTGGACAATTAAAAGATTGCAGAAAAAAGTTTTGCCACCGAAGTGATGGTGGTGAGAATAGACCTTCAACGTTTCTTCAAGATAAAATAGGAAAAGCAGAGTTGTACACATCAAAGCCACAGTACGCTCTAAGACACCGGATCATGTAATCTATTATAATGTTATTAACAATTGAGAAGCTATGATTGGGTAAATAAGGAGAACACCTATTTTTTTGTATGGTGTATTGCCGCTCTATCTTGCTCCATTGAATAACTTACTCGGTGAACACATCTTGTCTGCTGTTTCTAGTGGAACTGACAAATTTCTTTAACCAACTGGTGTCAATACCACTTCCGAAAGAGTCTGTACATTCCTTTGTTGATGATGCAATACCATATTCTGAGGTCGAGACTGCGACAGAAATTCCTAAACATTTGTTTTTGTTATTTAACCTCAGTCAGCTCTGTTTGAGCATCCCTATGATCCAATTCAAGCCAGATATGACCATCCCATCTTACGCATACAATAAACTTTTCAGTACGTTTTCTAATGCATTTTCCTTCTTCTTTTTTCTTTAAAAAGAGATTAAAGTGAAATTTGACTGGAATTTGGCTATTATTTCTAGCAGATCGTCTGATCTGCTCGATAGAACCTTTTCCGCCAGGTGATAGTGCACAAGAGATTCCGAAGTGATTGGATTCCGAAAGGGATTTGATAGTGCACAAGGGATTCCGAAGTGAGCTTCTTAACTAGGACGCCATGTTCGCATCCTTTAGGTTTCAACGAATCAAAGACAAGAAATATCCCTTGGATTTAAATAACTCATCATTACTGCTCCCTTTCGATCCACTGAGCAGATACGTGTGTGTTGGCACTCCGTCGCTTACGACGTCGAGGGTTCCAGTTAATCCGATCAACAGAACAGCCTGCTCATGAAATTAACGTGCAAGTGGCTGAGCACTCTACATACACGTGTACCCTTAACGTAGTTCTCGGGGATATTCAGCGTGACAGTGTGACAAGGCTGACCCTTTGAATTACTGGCACAACAGAAACAGGAAGTAAGAGTGAGAGAAAGTTGTGGTGGACGAGTACAGCAGGGTTCACCACTATTCCATGCCGGAGCCTCGTGGAGCTTTTAGGTGTTTTCACTCAATAAACACTCACAATGCCCGGTCTGGGAATCGAAACCGCGATCCTATGACCGCGAGTCCGCTGCCCTAACCACTGGGCCATTGCGCCTCCGCACTGAGCAGATATAACAAGTCTGTTTCTTAATGAGACACAACACAATTAAATACTAGAATATTGCCATCTTGCAGTACAACCTTTCTATAAATAAACACCTCAACAACCTTTCATAAATTCATTGGTTTTAGTTATTAGATCGCGGCCATGCTGGGGCACCACTTTACATCCAGAACAATGTCTCGGATTTATTTGACGGCCTTCAGTCGAAATGCAGATAACAAGATCAAACCGTTAATTTAAAACTACTTGTGCTTACAGCAGCATTCCCCCGGGGTGGGTGGAGCCAGCCACCACCGGACAACGAGTTTATCGTGTCCCTCACGGATGCTCACCACATCCGACGGTCGGCTCTAACGTTCCAGCAGTCAAAGTAAGGCTCCTGTCTGCGGCCCGCCCAAATATCCAGTCTGCAAGTTCGACAAATGTCCTACTCGGAGAGCAGACGCGTCGAAGAATACGGACTCCGTGGTCGTAATCGCCATACTTTGCTGAGGTGTAGATTATGGGAATAAAATCTCAAATGTGTTCCCCGGTCACATGCATATATATTTTGGAATAGTCTGATCCGTAGCAGTTCATTTTGCCGTCGACTGTTAACCGTCGCAGAAGATTTGCTAGCCAAGTAACTGCCGATTATAGGAGCAGACGTAGCCTGGGTTTGAAGCGTGTAGAACACATGTTAGTTAACCCATAGCTGGGAACTCGACAGGTGCTACTACTCCAGGTCAGAGTAGATCTGGGAACAAATGTGGCCAAGGGGTGCTTCCACACTCCTCAAAACCCTGGAATCCCTGTACCAAGGCCCCACTACGGGGTGCAGTTTAAAGTCTTACCCAGGACATCATATTCTTTTCTACTATAGGTACAAGGCCCGAAATTTTGGAGGAAGGGGCCAGTCGATTAGATCGACCCAAGTGCGTAACTTGTACTTAATTTATCGACTCCGAAAGGATGAAAGGTAAAGTCGACCTTGGCGGAATTTGAACTCAGAACGTAAAATCAAACGAAATACCGCTAAGCATTTCGCCAGGCGTGCTAACGTGTCTGCCAGCTCGCCGCCACAAACACTTAATTTATTCTTTTCTACCCTAGGCACAAGGTCCTTCCCTAGAACATCTTATTGCGACGTCTGATTTAAAAGAAAGAGAAACACCATCACTCGTTGCGTGCAGAGTTTTAGATTTCGTCAGGCAATGACAAAACTCTTCTTAATATTCTAATATTCCAATAAACGGTAAGAGAATCCCTCACTTTTTGTAGAGGTTGTCATAGCAGTTACAACAATAATGGCTATATTGTTGCTGCTACTGATGTTGTTGGTTGTATTTTTATTCCAACTGTAGCCATCTCGTCTTTTTTGTGTCTATCACGAACTATAGTCTCCAACAATGCTCCGCCACCTTTTTGCACTTGCAGCACGCTCATATTCTTTTCAAAATTCGGCAGTACTCCTGAACTATAACTAAAAGTATAACGAAAAAAATTATATTCAGGTTACACTGCGGCACACCTAACATCGTCTCATGGCTCTCTAGTGAACCGCGACACACCGGTTGCAGAGCACTGTTCTACACCGTCACCTTCTATATTTTTAACATCAGGGTATGATTTGTGACAGATTGTAGAGCAGATTTAGTTGTTATTTCTAGCACCTAGAACGACTCGTCCAATAATCGTTGGTTTTGTTTCGCCCCAGGTTAGCTCTTGTTAAATGGACCTATGATCTATGATATTCCAACCATGAACATCTCATCTATATTTTTAGGCATTGTATAACATAGTCTAATGTAGCCAATGTCACCCGTTTTAAAACAGCTGGGTGTGGTTTGGGAGAGAATGGTTGATTTTTAGCAGGTCAAACGATAGCGAAAACCTTCCCTCATTGGCTGGAGCAAAACAGAAAGGAAGAGAGAAGAGAATAAACGAGTGAGGAAAAGATACATACAGATAGAACGAGAGAGACAGGCAGAGACAGAGATAGACAGACACAATGAGAAAGGGACAAAGAGATAACTTCCGGTTTATGAAGAAGCTATCTTATCAAGAAAACGAAGACGAACTAAACTACACAACAGACAAGACAAAAGTCTGAAACAAATTAAGAAACGTCTGTTTAGCGATGTCAAAAGAACTGAGTTAATATGGTCGCTATTACTGACATAAATTTATAGCGTTTTATTTTAGGTTTGTTTTGATTGTTACGTGTTTTGTTAATTTATTATTTTTCTCTTGCTACAATTGTCTGTTAATGCCTAAATATTAACAGACAATATCGATATTAGTGCGGCGGGCTGAGGGTGCAGAGTTTAAGTGATTGTCAGAAAGGGTTACAGGTCAGACACTGATAGACATACAAATTGATGATATATATATGTATATATATATACACACACACACATATATATATATATATATATATATATATATATATATTTGCATATTGATACATATAAATTTATATGTAGACATAAGCATATATCCATATGTATGTTTGTATAAAGAAAT
>NC_068989.1:83644892-83645789 GCF_001194135.2 Octopus bimaculoides
ATATATATATATATATATACTTATACATATAAGTATATATATATATGTGTGTACGTGTGTGCGTGTACCTATATTTATATATATATAAAACAACAAAAAATAATTTACATTATTTACATTATTTTATGTATCAGATTCGCCATTTTGCTTTTGCGGTTGTTATTGTTATAAGAAGGAGTGTCCTTCCTATTGTTCGTTAACGATACTGTTGTTGTCCCCATTGTTTATTTATATGCGTACACACACGGCCGTGCGCGCCCGCGCGTCGTTATCTGGATGTCTTGGTGCGTGTATGGGCATGCGTTCCAGTACTTACGTAAATGCTAGAAACTGTTGGGTGGGCTGAGGGCGTTGTTGATGTGGCAAGAGAATAAAAATGGAGGCTTTAACTTAATATGGTAATATTTGTTGATTCTTGTCTGTATTTGATGTACATCACTGTTTTGTTGTTGCTGCTGCTGCTGCTGCTGTTGTTGTTGTTGTTGTTGTTGTTGTTGTTCGTATCGTCTTTCATGATGTTTACTAGTGATAGATAGTGTTATGAGTGCGTATAAATAAATACATGCGTATTTGTGTATGTATGTATGTATGTAGGTATGTAGTACATATACATACGTGTGTGTGTGGGGGGGCATTCAGGTATGCATTTATGTATGTATGTATCCAAATATGTATACATTTATATATATATATATACATACATATATATTGTATTTTGGGGATGGTCATGTTGCCAGTTTAGACAATAAATACATACATACATATATATGTGTGTGTGTGCGTGTGTGTGTGTGTGTATGTGTGTATGTATGTGTGTGTGCAAGTATGTATGTGTGTGCGTATGTATGTATGCATGTATGTATATATATATATATATATATATATATATATATATAT
>NC_068989.1:83646961-83647788 GCF_001194135.2 Octopus bimaculoides
CATCATTATCCTCCTCCTCCTCCTCCTCATCATCATCACTGTCATCGTTATCAGCAGCAGCACCATCACCATCACCAACACCAGTAGCAGTAACAGATCCGCCCCCCCCACCTCACTATACGTTTTCTTTTGGGAACGTTTCGTAAATTAACTAATGTGTCCGTTCCTTCATGGAAAAAGTAGGGTCAGCCTTATAAGCAAGAGATTTGGCTGCTATTTCTGGCATGTCATGTGATGCGTTAAGGAATCGTCTTTTTTCCTTTATCTTATGCTTGTCTCAACATTGGTCTGCGGCCATGCTGGAGCATCGCTTTCAAGGATTCAGTATAACAAATCTACCCCAGGTCTTATTCTCTGTAAGCCTAGTACTTATCATATCGGTCTCTTTTGCCGAACCGCTATGTTACGGTGACGTAAACGCACCAGCATCGGTTGTCAAGTGATGATGGGGGCGAGGGACAAACACAGAACACACACACATACACATATATATATGTCTGTATATACGACGGGCTGGATCTTTTTTAAAACGGGGGCCACATTTTTCATTAATGTTTTACGTAGTGTTTTTGGTACCGAAAGACTTTCAAACTTCGTATACTTATCTATTTTGTGTTATAGAACAGAAAAATATTTTTGTATTCGAATTTATTTCATGTAAAAAATTGTCTTATTTCGATAATTTCAACCAATCACTGACGTCCATTCAGCCGATATACATTAAGTGCCGACTACATAAACAAACGATTCTTCGTTTTATTTGCTTTTTTCATTTTAAATTTGCTTTAACCCTAACCCTAACCCTAACTCTAACCCTAACTATAACC
>NC_068989.1:83648312-83649951 GCF_001194135.2 Octopus bimaculoides
ATAGATAGATAGATAGATAGATAGATAGATATACGTGAGCTTCTCAGAAAATCCTATAGGGACACAAACACACACACACACACACATATACACGCACGCACGCACGCACGCACGCACACACATTAATTTTGCCAGTATAGGTGCAGGTATGGCTGTGTGTTAAGAAGATTGCTTCCAAACCACATGGTTCCAGGCTCGGTCTCACTGCGTTACATCTTGGGTGTGTGTCTTCCACTCTAGCCTCCAATCAAAGCCTTGTGATAGGATTTCGTAGACGAAAACTGAAAAAAGCCCCTGCATAGAACATAATATGACTGAAACAAGTAAAAGCTGAAAGATAAAAAGAATCCCAGTAGTAATGCTTACACCAATCACATTGCTATCTCAAATAAGGAGGCAGAAATACACACCAACATCACCCCATTCTGAAGATGTGACTGTGAAGGTCTGGAAACATTAGTAGTCGATTTGGGAAATATATTGTCCTATGTTGTTGAAATACGTAAAAACTGAGAGATAAAAGAATTCAGCTGTAGTGCTTACACCATTCACATTCCTCTTGTCTCCAATAACGAGACATCAACACACACCAACATCACTTCATTCTGAAGATGTGCCTATGAAGGTCTAGAAACTTTAATGGTCGATTTGGGAAACATATTGTTCGAAATTGCAAACAATCCATAGAGAAATATGCAAGAATCTCCGATAAAATTAGAATACAATACATTCGTGTATTTGAACGTTTTTCTTTAACGTCTGCGTAAAATTTTATCGTTTTTACATAATTACAATGTTAACGAGTAAACACAAATAATTGAGATAAGCGGAGCCGTCATCAAATTGCAATCATTCAAATTTAGTCTGGCTTGGATAATGGACACACTTAAATACATACATACATACATACATACGCAAACAGATACATACATACATATATATATGTACATACATCAATACATACATACATATATATATATATATATATATCCACACATATTAGTAAGTGTGTGTGCGTGCGTATACATACACACTGCTGTGATGTTGTGCATAAAGTTATATATATAATCAGAATGGACACTTATAAGCATTTAAGCAAAACACTACCGACTCCACCAAGACTCAATTTTACTAAATAAATAGTATAATATACGCATGCATATACAGAGATATATATAGATACAAGCAGACAAATCGGTACGTATACACATGCATACGTACATAATTGAAGCCGTATATATTTGTATAGAATTTATATCCTCACAATACGCATATTTAAATATCAATAAATATATGGATGTATATAGAATAAATGTATTTATTTTTGTAGGAACATTCATATATGCGAGACACACTCTGTAAATACACAAACAGACAAATATAATAGCATACACAGACACAGACACAACATACTTGTGAATGTGTATGAATGTATATATATATATATATATGTGTGTGTGTGTGTGTGTGTGTGTGTGTGTGTGAATGTGTATGTGTGTGTGTGTGTATTGCGGGCAAACATTAATTTGCACTTTTGTAGCTCGTATATTACATCTACATATATACACATTCAAAAGACACTTTTAGAAGCATTCATAGATCATATATTCAAATATGTATATATATATATATATATATA
>NC_068989.1:83650004-83650802 GCF_001194135.2 Octopus bimaculoides
AGAGAGAGAGAGAGAGAGAGAGAGAGAGAGAGATATCAATATATATTCTTTTTATTCTTTTATTTGTTTTCGTTATTTGACTGCAGCCATGCTGGAGCACCACCATTAGCCGAACAAATCGAGCCTATGTCTTATGCTTTGTAAGCTTAGTACTTATTCTATCGGTCTCTTTTGCCGAACTGCTAGTTAACAGGGACCTAAACACACCAAATCGGTCTTCAAGCGATGATGGGGGTGGGACAAACACAGACACACAAACATGTATATATATAATAATATAAGGATTTACCTTTCGTAATGATATTTAAAAAAAACAAGGCTGTGTATATTTTAGAACATCTATAAATAGAAGGTCTTACATCTGTTTCCAAGATATTTATTATATCCCTTCATCGGAGACGGTGTGAGAGGATGGTTAAGCAATAGTCAATTTAGATTAGATAGGAAATAGAGAGTGAATGCAGGGATATTGTATTTGTAAGTCTATTGTTTAGGCAGAATGGTATACATATAAGATTCCAATACCTTATGAATAAAATCCAATTGTTTTTAAGATTGGTCGTTGATTTGTAAATCTATTATTAAGATTCCAATACCCTATGAGTAAAATCCAACAGTCTTTGAAATTGGGCATTCCAAACACAGAGTTTATACACAGTGTTATTGAATCAAGTGTTCTGTTTAAATAATATAAATAATATAGATATATATGCATATATACATACGTATATGCACATACTTACATCTATACATATACATATATATATATATATATATACATATAAATATACATATATA
>NC_068989.1:83651326-83653678 GCF_001194135.2 Octopus bimaculoides
CGGTTTACTTTTTATTTCTTTCAGTCATTAGACTACGGCCATGCTGGGGCACCAGGTTGAAGGAATTAATGTCGAATGAATCGACTCCTGTACGTAGGTACCTTGTAAAGCCTGATACTTATTGTGTTAGACATCTTGTGCCGAACTGCTAAGTTAACAGACTTAAACGCACCAACACATGTTGTGGAGTGGTGATGGGGAACAAACACGGGCACCATTGTGAAAAGGAAAAAGACAATCAGCTAGCATTCCTGGACGTATTAATAATACGCACCAAGTATGGATTCAGGACATCCGTATCCTGCAAGCCGACCTTCACTGGACGACACGTCGGAATTATGTGCTTGGGAAACAAACTTCTTATCACACAGCCACTATATCTTACGTGTATAGTTAGATGCACCACCGATCCTGGTGAATTTAGAGCTCCATATAGAGCACGGATGGGGAAACCTCCGCCCACGGGCTGATATGTTCGTATGTACAAAATATAGTAAATTTTTCAATTATAAAATTTATACAATATTCCTACGCCTATTTGCAACATAGATAGTGTTTCCACTACAACTTAAAATGGTTAGACTCGAACAGAAAATCGTCCGGTAGTTGCCATTTGAATGGAAATTATGTTTTCACTATAAAACCCATATTGCTAGGTATGTACCAACCCCTTGACACCCAACTACACTCTAGCTGAAAAATATAGAATGCCACATAGGTAATATAAACGTCCTAAATTCAGTGGCAGCATTAATGAAGATGTTACGCATTAATTTAATGCCTTAAACTTATCTTTATTAATGTATATCGAATTATACATGGATATATACAAGTTCTACACAGATATAAGAGTTAGAACTTGTGATCCACTCGAGGGTCTTTTTCTTTGTAAATTTTTGCCCGCCGTACAAAAAAGTTTCTCCACCACTGGTATAGAGTATTATCATCCAGTCTACGTTCAGTAAAGTGGAGTGGTTACAGCTGTATTCACAAGTATTACTGGTTAGGAGTGAATAGCAAACGTAGGTAAAGTATGATAAACACAAAATGTAGTCTATATCAAGCAAAGTAGCTTTTTAAAATCTTTATAAGAAATTAATGTAGTAACTATACTGAGAAGTAATGTTTATCAATATGACTGTCCCATAGGAACCGACATTACTCCCGGTTTTTTTTTCTTTATATTGCGAGCTGGAGCGAATTACTACGATCTCTAGTGGATGGGTGTTCACCACTAATGATGGACACAAAGGGCTCGAAACCGTACGCTCTGGTGATCGCGTCCGTCGTCTGCTAGAAGAGAGTGGGGGTTCGCTCGACTGCTTGCAATATATATCAGGTGCAGATTGCATTGATAACCAGCTGGAGGAGGCTCCTCCTGGGGTAAAAAAAAAACAGTAGTATCGTCGATTCCTATGGGACAACCATATTGATGTAGTTTATATCATTTATTCTCTACATGCATTTCACAACTGTGTTTATTTGCATTCTCTGCAGTGGGTGTTCTCAGGGAAACTGGATTCCGAAGCACAATAATTGTGTTGGGGAACACTTTTATTGCTTTATGTTATACAAACCAAATGTTTGAATTTGGACAGATGGCAAGAATTAGAGAGCAAAACACAGAGATAGACTCGTTTTACTCTCTTTTTTCTCTCTCTCTCTCCCTCTCTCTCTCTCTCTCTCTCTCTCTTTCTTTTGATCTTTATTTCCTTTTTGGCATACTTATGAAAAGTCTTGCCATCTGCTCAACAGCAGCTACTTGATGAGTCTAGCCTAATACAATGGAGTGTTGCCCCTGATGAACTATTTGTTCCATGTACTTCTCAAGATTTTTACTCAATGTTCCCAGGGCTCTGACAAAAATATTGGTACTACTGCCACTTTTTTCATCGACCACAACTGCTTAACCTCCCAAGCTAACCTGTCATAGCAATCGACTTTTCTTTCTTCCCCATCGCACACCTCGTTGTCACCTGGGCATGCGATTATTATCATTATTATTATTATTATTATTATTATGATTATTATTATTATTATTATTATTATTATTATTATTGAGGTAGTGAGCAGGACAAAATGCTTAGCGGAATTTCGTCTCTCCTTACGTTCCGAGTTTAAATTCCGCCGAGTGTGACTTGCCTTTCAACTTTTCGGAGTCGCTAAATTAAGTACCAGTAAAACATTGGGGTCGATATAATTGACTAGTTCCCACTATCACTGTCTCTCTCTCTCTCTCTCTCCCTTTCCCTCTCTTTACATGCATTCGCATATGAGCGCAAGCATGTATATCAATGTATCTTGCTGTGTGTGTATGTATATATATATATATATATATATATATATATATAT
>NC_068989.1:83655491-83659869 GCF_001194135.2 Octopus bimaculoides
TTATATATATATGCATGTATATATATATATATATACACACACACATACACACATACACAAACAGAAAATTTTGATAAATTGAGATAGATAGATAGATAGATAGATAGATAGATAGATAGATAGATAGATAGACAGAGGGAGAGCGTACAAACGAACCGAAATAGTACTCAATACGTGCCTTTGAGGCTAAATATTCGTATTAATAGTTTGTGATTTAGATTCGAATTACTCAACGTTTCACAAACGAAGAATGTACGCATGGTTGTTCAGATGCTTTTAAACGGTAAAACAGCGGCGAGATCTATACGTAGCTATTTGTCGTTAAGCGACATGTAAAGTCCGTGCTATTAGTCAGATGGTGGAGGCACATGGCCTAGTGATTAAAGCAGCGGACTCGCGGTCGGGGGATCGCGGGTTCGAATCAAAGAACAGGCGATTTATGTATTTATGAGCGAAACACCTTAGCTCTACGCGGCTCCGGCAGAAGGTAATGGCGAACTTCTGCTGACTTTTCCGTCACAACTTTCTCTCACTCTTTCCTCCTGCATCTATCATCTCACCTGCGATGGACCGGTGTCCCGTCTCGGAAAGGAAACTATACGCCAATGAAACCGAGAAACCGGCCCCTATGAGCAAGGGCTCATAAGGGCCGAGAAGGAATAAACAACAGCAACATTAGTCAGATCGGCTTGCATACTAAGGCCAGCTCAAGGACAAAAGCTAAACGTTGTAGTCGTTGAAAAATAGTGAACGGTTGTTGAAGGGAGAATATTTCTGACGCAATGGATAAGAGTGGTCCTACTTGTTTCTATTTAACACTTCTTTAGAATTTAATCAAATTATGAAATAATGTTATCTAGTATTATCAGATAATGAATTAAACACAGCAAGTCGAAGTTCGAGCAAGCTAGAAGCTCATTCTTTAATAATAAATACAACAGGCTGCTGTAATATTTGCAGTTTTCTAGAGACAAATTAATTCGTAAATGTTGAAATGCATCATCGAGTATGCTTCTGGTTGTGCTGGTTAAAGGATTTCTTTAGCTTCAATATCACCTTGAAGACAGTGTTTCAGCATTGCCGCAGTTCAATGGCTGAAACAAGTAAAAAATAAAAGTTAAAAGATATCTCTACAAACAGGAACGGCTGTGTGGTAAGTAGCACCACCCAAAACTGACATCGAAAGGCTATTATATACAACGTATCGAAGGTGGTAGAGGTCTTATACAGCTAGAAAACTATTACAAAATAACCACCATAGGACTACAGAAATACCAACTTCAGAAGCAAGGGAAATTAATAGAAATAGACATAAAACACGAATAAAACAAAAAACTGTTTTCTGTCTTTAAGGAAGCTGACAAATACAAAAAAGTAGTCATAGTACCTAACAACTGTGAAGAAAAAGAAGAAACAACAAAAGCTGTAAAACAACTGAAATCCAAACTAAAACTGGAATGGCAATGGATCATGATAAAACAATGGCAAGAAAAGTCCCCTTCATGACAAATATTGGGTTAAACTAAACAGAAAAGAAATAGACAAAGCAAAATCTCAACAATGGCTGAGAAGCTCAGGACTCAAAGCAGAGACTGAAGGATTTTTAATTGCAGCACAAGCCTCCTCATCAGAAATTATCAAAAACATATAATGAAAAGAAATATAACAAGTAGCTGCAGAATATGTGGAGATGGACAAGAAACAATAAACCATATTGTCTCTGGCTGCCCAGTCCTTGCTAAGAAGGAATATATTCACAGACCCGACAGTTAGGATCTATAAATACTGGTAGCTATGCCAACACTATGGAATAACAACAGAAAAAAGATGGTATAGGCACACGCCAGAAAAGCCACAGAATATGAGAAAGCAACCATACCCTGGAATATGCCAGTACACACAGATAGAGAAATTAAGGCCAAAAGGCCGGATATAGTTATCAGGGATCACCAAGAAAAAATACTTTCTAATCGATGTATCAATACCAACAGATAACAATGTTTCCTTAAAAGAAACGGAGTAACTTTTAAAATACAAAGATCTGGAAACAGAGGTAACTCGAATGTGGAATCTAAAAACAGAAACAATTCCTGTCATTGTAAGCGCAATAAGTATGATAAAAAAAAGCATTCAGACAAATACATAACAAAACCACAAGGACTTACAACATGCAGAAGATAGCACTACTAGGCACCGCACACATCCTACGTAAAACACTTTCAATACAGTGTAAATGAGAACTTCATAACAAACCACAGCACACACCCAAAGCACATACTCGGTAGGCAGTGAAAGCACGTGATAAAAATAAGACTACTGAATAATAATAATAATAATAATAATAATAATAACAACAACAACAACAACAACAACAACGGCAACGACGACGGTGATGATAATGTTGATGGTCTCTTGCGTCAATTTCGACGGCGTATGAGTGTTTGCAGGAGAAAATTTAATTAGAAAGAAAAGGGTGAGAAAGAATAAGAGAAAATAATTTTTAAAATAAAAGAATTTGCGTCTACTTGCGATGGATGCACGAACGTAATTTGAGCGACAGATATAGATTTTGCTATGAAGTTACAATGGAGACACTGACAATTTTTTTAATTTTGTCTGGGATTGGACAAATGTGTCTGTTGATTGTAGGATATAATTCTGTTATTGTTCTGTTACTACAATTCATTGTTTTGATGCATCAGGACATGTTTTACGCCAGGCAATGACTTTCCCATGACGTTACATTAAGCTGTAGACATTTTAGTGACTTGCTTTAACTTATCTTTACAGCTAAGGACGGGTCTTCCTTTACCGCGGGATCCTTTCACTTGCTGGCCATGCAAAAGAATTTCCGGAATACGGTCATCTTTCTTCTGAACATGTCCTATCCATTTGCACAGAATTCTCAGCAATATGCTTTTGACACCAGAACTATCACAATTTGCTAAGATTTTGACATTTGATATCTTATCTTGCTATTTTTCTTGCTATTTTCTGTTGCAGATATATACAGTACATGTGAAAGGTTTCAAGTTTCTTTATATGCCAATATAGGGAGTTCGTGCTTCTGCCTATGCAAAAGTGTGCTCAAAATACAGGAATGAATGCAAGAAGTGTATAGCCTTTTATACACTGAGTCGTGAGGCGCTCTGAAAAATTTTGTCAACGGTTGGTCTTCCTGATCAAATGATAATAATAATAATAATAATAATAATAATAATAATAATAATAATAATAATAATAATAATAATAATAATAATAATAATAATAATAACAACAACAACAACAACAACAATAACAATAATAATAATAATAATAATAATTATTATTATTATTATTATTATTATTATTATTATTATTATTATTATTATTATTATTATTATTATTATTATTATTATTATTATTATTATTATTATTATTATTATTATTATTGAATGTCTTCCACGAAAATTAACAGCCAGGTATCAAAGCTTATAAAGTGCAGAAAGAGACCTTGTGAGACCTCTGTCAGCAGGCTGCTGTCCGCTCTCACAGAATCTACCAGACCAAATAAGACCGAGCACTCTGAGAAGTAACTCCTCGCCATATCGCGGTTTATTATTTAAGCCTACGTCGATTCCTCCGTGGTGTTGTTTTGCATTTATGATTAAAAAAATAGATATATATACAAATTATAAAAATTATATTAAAAAAAATACAGTACTGTTTCTACTTCGCGGACTTTGGATTTTGGAACGTAGCGTCCGCGATAGTCGAGGGATTACTGCAATAATCCTTCCTACTGTAGGTACATGGCCTGAAATTTGCGGGTAGAGGATAAATCGATTACATCTACCCCAGTACTTAATTTATCGACCACGAAAGGATAAAAGGCAGAGTCGACCTCGGCAGAATTTGAACTCAGGACGTAGCGACGGGCGAAATACCGCTCAGCATTTTGCCCCTTCGTGCTATGATTCTGCCAGCTCACCGCCTTAACAATAACGATAATAATAATAATAATTCTTTCTAATATAGGCACTTGGCTTGAAATTTAGAGGAAGGAGCGAATTGAGTACATCAACCCTGGTGCTTGGCCGGTGCTTACTTTCTTGATCTAGAAAAGATGACAGGCAAAGTCGATCTCGGTGGTAATTGAATCAGAAAGTAAAGAAGCGGAAGAAAATCCTCTAAGCATTTTATCCGGAAAGGCAACGATTTTGCCACTTCGCTGACTTGTACGTATAAGCTCACATTCAAAGGAGAGTATTGTCACTTTGAGTCACAGGAGAAGACACCACATGAAACCTTTGGTGATCTGTTATTATTATTATTATTATTATTATTATTATTATTATTATTATTATTATTATTATTATTATTATTATTATTATTATTA
>NC_068989.1:83660214-83662076 GCF_001194135.2 Octopus bimaculoides
AGAAGAAGAAGAAGAAGAAGAAGAAGAAGAAGAAGAAGAAGAAGAAGAAGAAGAAGAAGAAGAAGAAGAAAACTCTTCAAGAAGGAAATTTTTCCAACAGCTGAACAACGATTATGAACATCGGAGGAACGATATGCCAGATGCCAAAGCAGCAAGGAACATTTGGTCTGATATTTGGAGCAAAGAATTTTAACAAAACAGGGAAGTGAACTGTTTCAAAGCGAAATGGAAAATAGATCAAAATAACAAAGTATAATATCATAGATGAGGAAATGAAAGAAATTCTTAAGAAAAATACAAAATTGGAAAACCCCTGGACCAAATAATGTTCAGGGAATCTGACTGTTAAAAATCCCTCGAATATGCACAGTTATACACATCCATTTCTTAGTGACTGTATAGAAAATGGAACACCAACATGGATAGTAAAAATAAAAACAGTGCTAATACAGGACAAAGAGAAGAGGCAGGAAGTCGGTAATTATAGACTTATTACATGCTCACCATTACACTGGAAATTATTAACTGGCCTCATAACAAATGAATTATATAATTTTCTGGAGAAGGAGAATTCATTGCCAAAGGAACAAAAGGGATGCAGAAGGAAATCAGGGGGAACTGCTGCTCTGTTGTATATTGATAGCAAAGCAATTGATGAGATACGAGTCGAAAGAATTTAGCTGTTGGCTGGAACGACTACTCAAGAGCTTACGCCGACGTTCCACTCTGCTGGCTCTTGGAGTGCCTGGTGACGTTTGAGGTTAATGAGAAAATAAATAGATCTCCCACGCCCGGCAAAGATAGAATGCCAAATTTCAGGCTCACATCGCACACGGAATGTTACTTCAGCTGTTATAAAATTTTAACATCTATCTTTCATCGTGGAGAAACCATATACATTTATGGAACAGAACGCTGTTTTCCCCCACTAGACAACGAAGGTGCCATCGAGCGTCCTCTCAACTATTATCCAGAGATGATTTTTAAAATGAGAATATCTGAAATAAACTCGACTGCTCTCACAAATGAGAATACTAAAAATGAACCCGACCGCTCTCAAAATTTAAGTAAAAAAATACAGTAAAATAATCCAGAAACCTTGTCAGGTACCGGATCGATCCCAAAATCTAATCAGTTCGTGCCAGTTACGAGGCCAAACATCCCTGAAAGTTTCATTTGTATCCATCCAGCGGTTCTTGAGATAACTTGTCCACGGTCAAACAAACACGACTGAAAATAATACCTCAGCCTTCGCTAAGGCAGGGGTAATAAGGTAGTGGCATACTTGAACGAGATAATATACAAGGGTTACAAAATAAAAGACATGTGAGAAACGATATGAACATCAGTTGAACATGGTCAAAGGCAACAACGATATGACCTTCCTCTGAGGAATGACCATCCACACTGACAGATAGATAAACGCTAACATTTCTGACATCGTTATCAAGGAGATGAGAATGAAAAGAGGGTATTTATCAACGTTCAAACAGAAACACCATGAAAGACACAGAAAAGCTAAATGGGTAGAGAGATCTGGAGAATGAAATCAATGGAATGTGGAATATGAAGACTGAAATAAGACCAGAAGTATTTAACTTCACTAGAACTCATGAGGAAGATAATGGATAAAGTACACCAACCGTATCCCGGCGGTTGACACCGGCATTTACACAGTGCAGTAAAACGTCTTGGAACAGGTCATATACTACGGGGAGTGTACATAAGCTGTTCCAGCTTGTGGTCGAGGCCCAGAGCCGCAACAGCACCACGGAATGTAAAGTAGGAATTACAAAAAATAATAACAAAAACAACAACAATAATAATAATTAAAATGATGATGATGATGATGATGATGATGA
>NC_068989.1:83667671-83670423 GCF_001194135.2 Octopus bimaculoides
AAATGCCTTTCGTAACATCGCCTTTAATATATTCAATTTCACTAAAAGAAACTGTTGTTTGAACAAACGTGTAAAATGGGCAACTCCAAGCAGCGACATTGTCAATTAACAGCTGCGTATGATAACTAATCATACTCTACAATCTCTGATTAGTAATTTTACATTCGTTTCTGAACATAATAACTATATAATGTGTTCCTATCGATGGAGAAGCATTAAAAAACTGTGGCAGATTATTCATTAACTACACAGACAACATAAAACATTTAACAAGAATTCAGTATAATCTAGATATAATCCTTTGCCTAGAAAAAGTACAGACTCCCATCGTTCAAATTCATGTCATTACCGGATATTTTTAGAATTCATACTCGTTAATTACAATTTCAAAATAATTTACAAAACACAGTCAATAGCTTTTAGAATGACGTAGATAGATTTCAAATGAACTCTCTGAAAAAATAATCTATATGCATGTCACGTGGTATGTTAGTAGAGTTTTGTCAAAATTATAAACTTTACATTGAAATCACATCACATGTGATGATCAATTTCAATTCTAAAAATGAATTAGTGGCCTAACGGGACCCGAAAAACAGGGAAAATCCGATTGGCAACAAAGCGTATTATAGTAGGTTTATGCACGTGCATGTGTGTGTATATGAGTGTGTGAGAGAGTGTGGGTGGGATGAGGGCGCAATTGAAGCATTTGTGGAAAGAGCATGGACGTTATGGCGGTCTTAAAAGAGATAATTATTACTCTACCAATGAAGTTTAATAAAATTACAACTCGTTTGGTTAATTTTATGAATTGAATGATTTTAGTGGTCGGCAGTATCTTTATCGTTAGCAATCTTTTGAAAGCTGACTAACATTCTCTCTCATCTCTAACTCCTCTCTCGGTCCCCATCTTTCCTTCTTTCTCTCTCTGTCCCTCTCTTTCTCTTTCGATATGATAATTCTTGATATTGAAATATATAGAATGCCATAAATTTTCTGAATAGTTTTCACAACAATATAAAGAGGATTCTATACTTCTATACAACCTGTTCATGATAATATATAATTTAGAAGCATATGACTTCTGTATATTTTGTATAGCCAACACAATCTTTGTTTGTTTCTATTGTTCAATAACTGTAAGATTTATAAGACGACAATTGTAGCTGACATAACAGAAGATTAATTTATCTATTGATTCGTACCAATATTTTACCCTATCTTCATTAATATGATTTTTTTCTAACAAAGTGCTTTTGCAATGCAATGACTTGCACTGTACTCTATGCCTATTTCTTGTTGTACTTCACATTTTTCTGCTAATTTGTCTGCTTCATTACCTACGCCTACCGTTTTTGTGAACTCGTATAACAAGCACCATAATTTGTATATTATTTTTAAATAAATATTTTTCATATTTTTTAACCCTTTTACTGCGGAAACCAGATATATCAACCTGAAATTTCGTCACCCTTAGCAACGGAAAGCAGTTTTATACACCATTCTACCTTTTGTTCAGAAATGTCAAGCTTGAAACTATTTTCTCTTGAGATATGTCAAATTTATTGAGGCAACTTGACTTGTAGAAAATACCGATTTTAATTCTTAGCAGATACTTAAATCATTCCTGGAATAGCAAGGAAATTTAATTTCGCAGTGAAAGGGGTATGGAAAGGGGTATGGAACTAATCTCTAATTTTAAGAAGACTTGGCTGCTACTTCTAACTAATTAAGAACTACATTATTTAACTACCTTTTTACTGCGGAAATCAAATATCTCCACTCAAAATAATTTCATTACCCCTAACTGTAAAAAGCAGTTTTAGATACCAATCTAATCTTTCGCGAGGAATGTGAAATTTGAAACTTTTTTTTTTTTTGAGACATGTTAAGTTTACTGAGGCAACCATGACTTGCAGAAAATACCAATTCTGTTTTCTTATAAGTATCTGACATCATTACTGGAATAACCATGAAATTCTATTTCACAATTAAAGTATACTTTCAAATTTTAATGATGACTTTTGGAGAATGTAATAATACACAACTACATAAGCTATTAGTAAATTAAAAAGAATACATTATTCCTATAGTATTTCTTTAGCAGAATGTTACTACTCTTCACCAATCTAAGAAGGTGTGATGGCAGTATCGTTAGCACGCCGAACATAGAATGCTTAGCAGCATTTACGTTCCGATTTCAAATTCCGTCGATGTCGACTGTACCTTTTTATCTTTTCGGAGTCGATAAAATAACTACCAGTCGAGAACTGGGATCGATCTCATCGACTAGACCCCTCTCCCAAAATTTCAGGCCTTGTGCCTTTAGTAGAAAGAATTATTATTTTTAAGGTGGCGAGCTGGCAGAATCGGGAGCAAGTCGGACATAATGCTTAGCGACATTTTGTCCATCTTTACGTTCTGAATTCAAATTCTACCGATGTCCATTTTGCCTTTCATCCTTTCGGGGTCGATAAAATAAGTACCAGTTGAGCTTTGGGATCGACGTGATCGACTTTCCCCACATCCCACTTCAATGGAAATTACTCTCTTTGGAGCAAAATATGAAACCATTATTATTATTATTATTATTATTATTATTATTATTATTATTATTATTAATAATAATAATAATAATAATAATAATAATAATAATAATAATAATCGATCATGTTGTCTCCATGTGCAGTCTGCTTGCGCCTACAGAGTATCTCAACAGGCATGATAGAGCTGCACAATATATTCACTGGGT
>NC_068989.1:83670623-83673123 GCF_001194135.2 Octopus bimaculoides
AGGTGCCCTGGGAATGACAGCGAAACGGGCTGATTACTACCTAGCTCAGATACCAGGAAACCCCAAAATGGCTGAAGTTCAAAAGATAGTGCTCATGGGAACTGCCCATATCCTACGTAAAATACTGTCTATGTGATCTCAAATTTTAAAACAAACACATAATTTTCTTATGGGTTCTTAAACATTCACTTGAACAAAACTGTACAAATCCAAATATATGGTACCCTAGGCATAACACCTACATGAACTTCTAACTTGTTGTCTCTTGAGGTCTCTGGGTGAGACTTGGATCCAACTTGTACAAATGCAAAACAAAAGTCAAACATAAAATAATAATAATATCTATTGTCTTTTCACAGCTTCTATCGCTGGAGATGTACTATGGTGCCAGCTGTTCACTACCAGTGAACTAAGGCAACACTCCGTATTTTTCAAGCACTTTCCGGAGTATTCAAGCGGTTCCAAGCAGTACTGTTTTCTGCAAGTGTTCCATCCTTATTGCAGCCCCTATTTGTTCCATGTACTTCTTAAGATTTTGACTCGCTGTTCCCAGGATTCCAACAATTATTGGCACTACCTTTAACCTTTTTCATCGTCCACAACTGCTTAACCTCCCAAGCTAACCTGTCATATCTCTCGACTTTTCTTTCTTTCTTATCGCATACCTTGTTGTCAGCTGGGCATGCTATATCTATGATCCAGCATCGTTCGCTTTCTTTCTCAATTAACATTATATAACAATATTATTATTATTATTATTATTATTATTATTATTATTATTATTATTATTAGGAACAACTTTACCTTTCATCCTTTCGGAGTCGATAAAATAAGTACCGTTTGAGCGCGACTAACCCACTGACCCTACAATGCTGGCCTTGGGCTAACATTTGAGATTATTATTATTGGTGGTGGTGGTGGTGGTGTTTTTATTTCACTCCCTTGTTTTCTTTTTCCTGTTATACATCTACTGTCTTTTATCTCGGCTGTTTAGCACCGCGAAAACACCGTATGAAATGAACCAGTGATAAAAGAATAATACTACATAATGGAAAACAGGTTTCTTTCTAAGATCCCGTGTTGTCCTGAGCGTTGTGGATGGTCGTTGGAATGCTATTTTGCAGTCCAAGCAGAAACTTTGACTGACTACCGACCGTGGTATCATAAATCAATCCGTGATAAGCACAACATGGTTTACAATTAAGCGTACTGTGTTAACTGGATCAATCAGTGGTGAATGAATCATTGATAAACGCGTACAGATATATTAATTGTTCTTCCACTATTGCTTTCTTTCCTATTATCTTAATTGTTCTTCCTACGAAGGTTGCCAAATATCATATTGCTTTCTTTGGGATTTAAATCGATCAATTAGCAATTTGTGGTTTCTGTGTTCTTCCATCAAAGCAGGAATAGAAGAGAATCCTGCAACATGAAAATAGTTATTTTTGATGGAAGGAGCGGGGAGTTCATAAGCAGCATTATTTAATTTCTTCGATTTTTATACAACATTTTTTTTTCAATATCTTGAAGATAATTAATAATAGTATCTTCCATAATCCCAACTACTATATGGAAATAGAGTTTTAATTATACTTTTAATAAATATTCTGCAAAGTTTAGATGTTAAACAGCGATGTTCGTTTTAAAATGATTCTAACAGCGTACTATATTAAAATTATATTTTTCAAAAAAACACTTAATGAATTTCTTTGTTTAAATCTGATTGTAACCAAATACCAAGAATTTTAATAGCAGTTCAATAATTGATTCATTAAATATATTTCATTACATAGATAATTAAGAGATTCGGGGTCATAATAATGAATTGTTTTAGAAGAATCAAATTATCCATTTTCGTTTGTCTGTTGCAGGACAACTGATACAGCTATAGACAACTTGTTATCGTTATTTACAACACTGGCGAAACATATAAATTGAGACCATCAGCCAAATCTGGCATTTGCACAATTTCATTTTAAAAAGTTGACAAATCTTTTATAAAGAATAAAAATACAATAGAAGAAACAAGATAAGCATGTTGAAGAGAAGATATAGAATTAGTCTTGTGTTTATTACAGTAAATTAATCTTTTGGTGCAAGGAATGAGAAAACAAGCAAGCCAATTACAAAGAGAGCTAGGAATTTTATAATTATGACAAAATTTTTAATTAAAATGTCGTGTTTTAGCATTAATCGACTCTATCTATAGCTGAAGTGGTCACACTGGTCGAAGTCTTTTTTTAATTCGTTTAGAATTTTTTAACAAATGTTATTTTCAGCACTTGTTTTGTTTGTTTTTTTTTCTTTTTTTCAGAATTTTTATTATGGCTGTGTAGTAAGTAGCTTGCTTATCAAATACATGGTTCTAGGTTCAGTCTCACTGCTTGGCACCTTGGGCAAGTGTCTTCTACTATAGCCTCGGACCGACCAAAGCCTTGTAAATGGATTTGGTAGATGGAAACTGAAAGAAGCCTGTTCTATATATATATATATATAT
>NC_068989.1:83674552-83676402 GCF_001194135.2 Octopus bimaculoides
ATTGATACATCAATTAGAAAGCATTTTTTTTCTTCATGATCTTTGACAACTATATCTGGTCTATTTGCCTTAATTTCTCTATCTGTGTGTATTGGCATATCCCAGAGTATGGTTGCTTTCTCGTTTTCTGTGACCTATTATTATTATTATTATTATTATTATTATTATTATTATTATTATTATTATTATTATTATTATTATTATTTATTGTCTTTGCATAGCTTCTAACGCTGGAGATGTACTATGGTGCCAGCTGTTCTGCCTTATTTTACGAACACCTTCCGGAGTGTTCGAGCGGTTCCAAGCAGTGCTGTTTTCTGCAAGTACTCCACCTTTATTGCAGCGCCTATTTGTTCCACGTACTTCTCAAGATTTTTACTCACTGTTCCTAGGGCTCCGAAAATTATTGGTACTACTGCTACCTTTTTCATCGACCACGTGTTGGTAGTTGAGTGGTGATACGTCCAAACGCGTCGATCACTACTGGTATCACGTTCAGTCTCTTCATTTCCCACAACCTGCGTATTTCCCACTTCATATGGTGTTAGCTGTTCGTTTTTTTCTTCTTTCTCATTGATACCTGTTATCAGCGGGACATGCTATGTCGATCATCATGCAAGCTTTCCGCATTTTGTTCACCACAACAATGTCAGGTTTCCGATGTCTGAGATCTGATGGTCACACTGAACCATTGCATCTCACAGGAGTTTGCAATCTTCATCTTGAGTAAATCCTTTATTATTACTATTATTAATATCAGTAGTAGTAATAGTAGTAGTAGTAGCAGCAGCAGCAGCAGCAGTAGTAGTAGTAGTAGTAGTTGTAGTAGTAGTAGTAGTAGTAGTAGTAGTGTCATCATCATCATCATCATCATCATCATCATCATCATCATCATCATCATCATCATTATTACTTTGGTTTGGGTCAGGTTCGGTCTTATTTCTGGTAGGATTTATGTGAGTAGCGAGTTACTACCGGTAACCTTAGGTATCCACAAATTTTCAGCAGTCTTTCAACTGCTTAGGACCCGCCTGATAATCTTTGTTGTCCCTAAAATACCATTATTATTGTTATTATTATTATTATTATTATTAATATAGAAAGGATTGAGGTAACTCCTCCTGAAGATATAGAGTCAAAATTAAAAGAAGAGTGCCATTTGTTATCTAGTGAACGATATTTCGACATCTCGTGTGTCTTCAACTGGTTCAAAAAATAAATTTGTCAATCTACTTCATTTTGGTTAATATAGAAAGGATTGTTTATTATTATTATTTATTATTATTATTATTATTATTATTATTATTATTATTATTATTATTATTATTATTATTATTATTATTATTATTATTATTATTATTATTATTATTATTATTATTAAGACAGCGTGCTGGCAGAATCGTTAGCACACCGTACAAAATGATTAGCGACATTTCGTTCGCCTTTACGCTCTGAGCTCAAATTTCCCCGAATTCTACTTTGCCCTTCATCCCTTCGGGGTTAGTAAAATGGGTGCCAGTTGTGTACTGGGGTTGATGTAATCTACTCAGGCCCTCCCGGAATTTGCCGACCTTGTGACAAAATTTGAAACCATTATTGGTTTGTTGTAGTTGCTGTTGTTACAGCTGTTATGAAAACGGCGAGCTGGCAGAATCGTAAGCACGCCGGAAGAAATGCATAGCGGAATTTTGTCCTTTCTTTACATTCCGAGTTCAAATTCCACCGGGGTCAACTTTGCCTTTCATCCTTTCGGGGTCGATAAATTAAGTACCAATGAAACGCTGGAGTAACGACAACAAAACAATAATGACTTCAAATTTTGCCACAAGGTCGGCAATTTCCGGGAGGGC
>NC_068989.1:83678264-83680110 GCF_001194135.2 Octopus bimaculoides
TATATATATATATATATATATATATGCATGTATGTACGTATGTATGTATGTTTATTCGCGCCTCAAATTCATCGTGCGGCCATATTAGGCTTTGAATGTTATGCGTGTGTGTATGCAAGCCCGCGTAAGTGTAATGAGAATTTGGTCGATGCTGTTGTTTATACTTTTCTACTTTTCTGCGACAGAAGAATCTGATACCTGTTATTGTATAATATTACGAAATTATTAATAAATTAAATGTGTCATAACAGTGAATGAGGAAATAAATGGATGCTATAATTCTACTCTGATGTAATTTTATACACTCCAACACTTCATTACATAAACCTGCATTCCAAACATGAGCAGCCCTCAAATTATGCAACCACGCACGCGCGCACACACACACACAAACACACACTCACACACACACTCACACACACACACACACACATGCACACACACACATACACACACTCACGCATAGAAGCATACTCAGAGACGCAGATAGATACACACATAGAAATATACATGCATATATAAATATATATTACACACACACATGTGTCTAAATATGTGTGTGTGAATGTATACACACACACACACACACACACACACACACACACACACATATATATATATACACATATATACGAGTTGCATTCCGGGAGTTTTGAGACATTCTTTAGGAGAGGCAGTTACAGCTGTACTTGATTATTGTAATTTTAGCGCATCATCTCAACGTAGCTAATACGTTGAAATCTCCAGATTGAAGAAGACCTCTTTAACAGCACTTTGATTATACCCTTCTAAACACTGCTTGTCATATCTAAATAGTCGTTGGTTTGGTAGAGTAGACTTGCTTCTTTAAGCAACCCCAAAGGAAAAAAGCCGCAAAGGAAAAAGCCGGCCAAACATGCGGACTTCAACGATTCATCCATCTCCCAGGGAAGTAGGCATTCAGCCATTCACGAACAACAATAGCAAAATGCGGAGGAGCGCCATCTTGCATAAAAATCAAATCTTTAAAATTCTCCCACGTACTGATAACTGGCCAGATTTCATCTTGCAGCACGGTGAGATACCTTTCAGCATTCATGGTATTGCAAAGGACGAAAGGACTCACAATCCTGTTTAAAGTCATTCCACAACATACCGTTACCTCAGGACGATTCTGTATTTTTTCAGAGGTAATACGAGGATCTTCTCCTGTCCGGTAGTTGCAGTTTGTGGTGGTTCATAAATTCACCGCCGATGTGGACTACCGCTTCATCATTCCAGAGGATATTTTTAAAGACATCAGACTATGTTTGTAGGGCTTCTAAATTTCAAACAAAATAATCGATCTGAAAAAAAAAAAAACATAGAATCAATTTCCACACATTAAAGAAAATACACAACAAATTTGAGCAAAAAATTATAGTTAATGAATAAAAATAGGGAGTTACTTTTCAATCACCCTGTGTGTGTGTGTGTGTCCCCGTGTGTGTGTATGTATATATATGCATGTATGTATATATACATACACACACATATACATACATACACACACATATACATACATACACACATATATAAATACATATATGTATGCATATATGTATGCATATATGTATGCATATATGTATGCATATATGTATGCATATATGTGTGTATGTGTTTGTGTGTGTGTAAGTATTTATATATATATGTATGTATGCATATATACATACACATACACACATATATATATGCATATACATATGTATTCATATATGTATGCATATATGTTATATGTGTGTATATGTATGTATATATGCATGTATGTTTATATGCATGCATATATACATACACACACACATATATACATACATATATGCATGTATAT
>NC_068989.1:83680630-83683426 GCF_001194135.2 Octopus bimaculoides
GTATATATACATACACACACATATACATACATACACACACATATACATACATACACACATATATAAATACATATATGTATGCATATATGTATGCATATATGTATGCATATATGTATGCATATATGTATGCATATATGTATGCATATATGTGTGTATGTGTTTGTGTGTGTGTAAGTATTTATATATATATGTATGTATGCATATATACATACACATACACACATATATATATGCATATACATATGTATTCATATATGTATGCATATATGTTATATGTGTGTATATGTATGTATATATGCATGTATGTTTATATGCATGCATATATACATACACACACACATATATACATACATATATGCATGTATATGTGCGTGTGTGTATGCATATATGTATGCATGCATACACACACACACACACACAAACATGTATATATATACATACATATATGTATGCATACATATAAAATGTGTGTGTGTGTGAGTGTGAGCGTGTGTGTGTAATTCTTTGAGGGAATTAGTCCTTGAATTACGTGTAAAGCTATAAATAATTAAATGCCTTAGATAGAAAACCTCTTGGAATAGAAAGAGTCGAAGACAGTTTGTGAGACTCAAACCCACACCTCCTGTAGACATTAGAGACGTTCTACTATTGTACTCAAGTACAGTCTTCGACTTTTTCTACCCGAAGGGATTTTTCAGCGCACTATTTACATGCTTGTCATTCATAGTTTACAGGTAGTTCGAGGATCAATTCCAAAAAGGAATTATTCCACATTCTCTCAAAAGCATTTATAGACTTTTATGGCATCAACAATGTGTGTCTCGGGGGGTGTATTTTGCGTGTTTAAGTCTTTGGACAGCACGAAATTGGGGCACCGCCTTCAACGATTTAGCCGAACAAATATTCCCTATTACTTATGACATTAGACCTGATGGTTATTCTATCAGGCGCTTTTGGCTGTCACAATTATTTCAATATCGTGTAATGGTACTAAGTGAACCCTCTGTATATTGATTATTAAATTTTATTGGTCAGTTTTACTTTGAGTGATCTACACTAGCTGGATGCTAATTAGCCATTGACCACGATTTCATGACCCTTATAAACTGATGTCTGTTTACGTACACACAAACGCACACACACATACACACACACAGAGTGTGTGTGTGAGAGAGAGAAAGAGAGAAGGGGAGAGAGATAGGAAGAAATACAGAGGTATCGTTTTGATTACAGATGAAGGAAATAATACTCAATATATATGACCGACTTTACATTTACTTCGATACAGCTATCGATTTATTCATTTGGTACCTATATATACCCGCCACTTGCGTCCTTTCAGTAACGTTGTCTAACTCAATATACGTGTTTGTGTGCGCGCGCGCGTGTATGTGCGAGTGTGTGTGTGAGCGTATATATGTTTATGCGTGTATGTGCGTGTATTTGTGTGTGTATTTACTGCTGGCGGTAAACACCAGTTGACTAGGTAGACTTTGCCTTTTATCTTTCCGGGCCCTTAAAATACGTATTACTCGAGCACCAGGGCCGAAGTAATGGTTGAACTTCATCCAAGCTTTCTGCCGTTGTGCCTATAGTAGAATGGGTTATTTTGAAATTTTAGACACATCCCGGGTGTTATGCTTGATCTGTACATCTAAGGTAACCCCCGGCCGCCAGGGGCAAGTGCCCTCCCGCAACCGTTATTGTCCGACAGTCAGTGCTTAGTGTACTTCTATGTACTCTAAATGTTACCTCTCGTCTTTTGACAGTTTCACTGGAGGCGGTAGTATTGCTCGCCATCTTCACCTTACTATGAGGGGTTTCTGACAGCCATTCATAGATTCTGGATTGAAAGTCTTCCCCGGAATAAACTATTGCCTTACCACCATCAACGTTAGAGAAGAGTGAACACCTGACAACATTCCAGATACCTGGTTCCCGAAGTTGGTCTTTGTTTGACTCAGGACTTCAGCTCTGTCAAAGAATACTGCTGCAGGAAAGCAGCTATCTCATCCACAAACAACTATCTCATCCACAAACAGCTACCTCATCCATTTTTTCACTGTTCAGGAATGTCAAAAGATGTTGCAACCCCTGAGTGTGATTGCGCTTGATCGGCCTCGGAATGCCGGATCTTATATATGAATAGGGCTTATAGCAGCTGAAGGAGGGTTTATGGCGGCTGAAGGTGTGTCTGATCAGTTAACACGTCTCTCCAACTACAAATGCAAGAGGCAGCGCTCCAGTCTGGCCCAATACACGGAACTGATACACGACACTTGTGTTTAGGTTGCAATGAATAACAAAGGAAAGGTAACCTCTTTGTTACCTTTCGGGGATAGCAACATATTTAACATCCTCGCAATATATTTCTAGGTTAACTTGCTGACCACCCTCTCCTCACCCGCTTTCTTGTTTCTGTATTTTCCACAAGGGCGACATTACAATATCAACAATAGTAATGATCAAATATTGGTTTGACATAGATATTTCAAAACATCATTATTAGTCTTCTGGTTCTTGTTTGGTCAATGATGGGTGTTCACAGCAGAGGTTTGTTGCTTTTAGCAGCTGGCTTCCGGTTTCTCATGGAGCTAGGACAGTCGAACTTGTAGTCTGCTCTAGATTGCCAACAACAACGGAAACACGCACGCACGTACGCACACGTACCTACGTATGTATGTGTGTATGTATGTACGTATGTATGTATGTGTGTATGTGTGTGTGTGTGTGTGTGTGTGTGTGTGTGTGTGTGTGTGTGTGTGTGTGTGTGTGTGTGTGTGTGTGTGTGTGTGT
>NC_068989.1:83684355-83689919 GCF_001194135.2 Octopus bimaculoides
ATATATATATATATACATGTGTGTCGTCTAACTGTGTATGGTACTTTCGTGTGTGTGTGTGTGTGTGTGTGTGTGTGTGGCTTTGTGTTTACGCACATCTGTTAATATACATGGTGTTTATGTCGAGTGTTAGTGTGTGTATGTATAGAATGTGTATAAAATGTAATGTATATGCGTTTTCTATGTGATTTGTATGTTTGTATGACCTGTGGTGATTGCGGTATGTATGCATATATGTACGTATGTATGAATGTACATACGTATGTATGTATGTATGTATGTATATATGTATGTATGTATGTATGTATGTATGTATGCCTGCATGTGTATGCATTTGTGTATCTTCGTAGATATCTATGTGAAAGCGAAAGAGTACGCATGCGTGATAAGAGTTATCTACACTCGTCTTGAAGTATGTGCATGCACACCAGTTATATGTGTCTTATATATTCATGTATTACCTACTGTGTGTGCGTACACTTGTATGTATATATATATATATATATATATGTATGTATTAATGTACGTATATATATATGTATATACTTATATATGTATGTATATATGTTTATATGTATGCATGTATGCATTATGCGTATATGCATGTATCTATATATATATATGTTTGCATGTATATATATATATATATATATATATACATATGTATGTATATATGTATGTATATTATTAATGTATGCATGTATATGTATGTATATGTATGTATATACGTATATACATGCATGCATGTTCGTATGCATGTATGTATAGAGGTATGTATTAATGTATGTATGCATCTATGTATGTACATATGTATGCATGTGTGTATGTGTGTGTGTGTGTGTTTTCCTTTGGGATTTATTCAAATTCTTTCAAACCTCTCGCAAACAAAGTGACAAAACTGTTTTGATTGAGAGAAGTCAGTTCGAGGGATTTGGGAATGTGTGAGAAAAAAAAGCTATAGAGAGATGTAAGTGTGTGTGTAGATATGCTAGCATTCCTGTATATGTGGGTGTATGTGTCACTTTAGTACACGAGTGTGTGTGTGTGTGTGTGTCTCTGTATGTATGTGTGTGTGTGCGTGTGTGTGTTTATAGCGATTTGTGAATGTATGAAAAACTTAGATGTAAATGTATGCGTAGGTATGCTTGCACTTTTGTAGTGGGTGTATATGTCAGTTTAGTACACAATTGTGTAAGTATGTGTGTGTGTGGATGAGTACATATATTTGGCGGTGGTAGGAAATGTATGTGTGTGTGTCTGTGTGTCTGTGTGTGTCTGTGTGTGCTTGTGTGTGTGTGTCTTACTTGAGTACTTTATAAATATTTGATGACTTTGTTAGTCCAAGCTAAAGAAAGTGGAGAAATTCGTTTAGAAATTCCGATGGCTTGTAGAATATATTCAGAATCTGCGATAAACAGTTGGAACAAGGAAATGGTTTTCGAAGTGTGTGGTTGCGTGTGTGGGGGTAAATTCTTGAGGTATTGAATATAGTATTACAGATAAGATAATCGGGTATATACTAGTTAAGCTTCTAGTATTTGACGAGTACCAAGGCGGCAAGCTAGCAGAAACGTTAGCATCCTTTCGGGGTCGATAAATTACGTGCCAGTTACGCACTGGGGTCGATGTAATCGACTTAATTAATTCATTTGTCTGTCCTTGTTTGTCCCCTGTATGTTTAGCCCCTTGTGGGCAATAAAGAAATGAGAACCGTTAGCACGCCGGGCGAAATGCTTAGCGCTGTTTCGTCCGTCTTTACGTTTTGAGTTCAAATTCAATCGAGGTCGACTTTGCCTTTCATCCTTTCGGGGTCGATTAAATAAGTACCAGTTACGCACTGGGGGTCGATGTAATCGACTTAATCCCTTTGTCTGTCCTTGTTTGTCCCCTCTATGTTTATCCCCTTGTGGGCAATAAAGAAATAAGAAACGTTAGGACGCCGGGCGAAATGCTTAGCGGTATTTCGTCCGTCTTTACGTTTTGAGTTCAAATTCCGCCGAGATCGACTTTGCCTTTCATGCTGTCGGGGTCGATAAATTAAATACCAGTTACACACTGGGGTCGATCTAATCGACTGGCCCCTTCCCCCAAAATTCCCGGCCTTGTGCCTAGAGTAGAAAAGAATATTTGACGAGTACTGAGTTTAATTCGTAAAGAAGGGTATCTACCCGATTAACTAGTTCTTCAGTTGTGAAAGAGCGTGGCTTAGTGGTTAGGGTATTCAGTTCACAATCGTAAGGCAGTGAGTTCGATCCCCGGCGGGAGTGTTGTGTCCTTGAGCAAGATGCTTTATCTCACGTTGCTCCAGTCCTCTCAACTGGCAAACATCAGTTGTACCTGCAATTCAAAGGGCCGGCCTTGTCACATTCTGTGTCACGCTGTATCTCCGTAAGAACTACGTTAAGGGTGCGCGCATTAGTGGAGGGCTCAGCCACTCGCACGTTAATTTCACGTGCAGTTCCGTTGATCGAATCAACTAGAGCGCTCATCGTCGTAATCGACGGAGTGTCAGTTTGTTCTTCAGTATTATATTTACCCCGCTCTAGTAGTTGTTAGGTATTGATTGTATTCACCCATGAAAGGAGTAAAGTTAATTCAAAGACGTTTAATTCCCGGTTTTCGTCACAGATTGTAAAGGGAGGCAGCTAAATGGCTCTATGCACTTAGTTCGGTTCTATGCCGGTTTTACCAATCATCGAGAGCTGATATCAGGATAAAAATCCATATTGATTCCTAGGGCCGGTTTCCCGGTTTCTGTGGCACATATTTTCTTCCCCTGGACGAGACGCCAGTACGTCGTAGGATTACTCATTTTTGCCACCCAAATGGATTTGGGCAAAGCGTGAAATGAAGTGTTTTCCTTAAGAACACAACGCGTCACGCAGTCCAGGAATTGAAATCACAATCTTAGAATCATGAGTCCAACATCCTAACCACTAAGCCACGCACTCCATAGTGCTGGTATTAGTAAAAGTAAAGGTTCTTTCCATTTCAGGCACAAGGGCTGGAATTTTGAAGGAGAGGCTGATTAGATCGACCCCTGTATTCAACTGGTACTTAATTTATCGGCCCCCGAAAGGATAAAAAGCAAAGTCAACCTCGCTGGTATTTGAACTCGGTACGTATTGATCCGGAATAAATGCCACTTAGCAGTTTGTCCAGTTTTGCTAAAGATTCTACCAGTTCGGTGCTTTTAATAATTGCTTCAAATTTTAGCACAAAACCAACAGTTTTAGGAAAAGGAGGATAAAATGATTACATTGACTCCTCAGGGCTAAACTGTAATTATTTTATCGACCTCGAAATTATGAAAGACACATTCGACCTCGGTGGAATTTGAACTCAGAACGTAAGGGCGGACGAACTACCACTAAGCATTTTGACCGGTGTCCTAACGATTCTCCCAACTCGCCACTCTATTAATATCAATAATAATGATTTCTTTTTTACGTGGATATAGAGAGTCAAACTAAAGAGTCCAGCAGAGTCTTGCCTCTGTTATTACCTCCAGTGTTCGATTAGTATATGAATTAATCGAATCCCCAGAAGGATGAAGAGTTAAGTTGACTTCAGCGGATTCGAACACGCACCTACATAATACATACATACAACATAAGCACGTACGTACGTACGGGTGTGTGTATCTGCATAAGTGTGCGTGTGTGTGCGTGTGTGTGTGTTTATGTATGTATGTATATATGTATATATGTATATGTCTATCATATGAAATACGAGCGCGAGAAAAGATTCCAGTGGAAATGAACCACACACACGTACACACACACACACATACACACACACACACACACATAACTTTCTCTCTCTAACTCTCCCTCTCTCTCTCTCTCTCTCTCTCTCTCTCTCTCTCTCTCTCTCTCTACCTCTCCCTCTCTTTCTCTCTCTCTCTCTCTCTCTCTCTCTCTCTTACTAGGTAGATAGATAGAAAGAAAGAAAGAAAGAAAGAAAGAAAGAAAGAAAGAAAGAAAGTCATTTATAATCAATTTTAATTAATTAAAACATCATGGGTCATTACATTAATTCATTACGCAGAGATTTACTGATTTATCATTTAGCTTTCATCAAGAACCTTTTCCTAGTTATTCCCCCGTTTTATTTGTAGTTACCATGGAAAAGCCAAATTCCATACGACACCACACGTTTCACACACTTATATAAGGACGGTGGTACTTTAAATGCATGGACAAAACTCAATTGTACACACACACACACACACACACACACACACACACACACACACATATATATATATATATATATATATATATATATATATATATGGGAGAATATACAAAAAATAACAACAGACGAGGACAGGTGGTGTAAATAACAAAAGTATATATTAGTATGACGCTCGGGAATACGGAAAGTCTTTGACGTTTCGAGCTACGCTCTTCAACAGAAAGAATACGGAGAAAAGGAGAAAAACACGGAGACATACAAACATGCATACATATATACATACATACATATCCTCCTCTTATCTTTACCTCGAACTCTGACCTCTGACCTCGACGTCTTGCCTTCCCCCCGAACTTTGCACTTTACCTCGACGTCTTAAGTTCCTATCAAAATCTTATCTTACAAGCTTAGACACTCCTCCTCTTCTCTCTATATATAAATACTCACTCGGGAAAAATCAATGATTTGAACGTTAGCGAAACTTGAAATGCAACCAACGCACCACCACTTATGGCTAACAGAAAGGACCAACACTGATCTACAATCAATATATTTGATCCATCATGTTTTATGCTTGTCTTGCCTGGCACTCGCCAATCTCTCCCAAAGAAATCACCAGAGACTACAAAAAACATAAAATAGTGCATTTCATTACATCAAAGTCTGCACATAGATTTCACCCGTAAGCCACGTACTCACAATGACACGTCAATACTAAAGATAAAAGACCACTTAAATAAGCTAGTTCTACACACGAAGAACCGACCTCCGTGTTCAAACCACACACACACACACACACACACAGAGACATCCTCCACACCACAACCGTACCACTCTACCGTCTCATATGTCCCCTGCGGCAACATTTATCATCGCATCTAAATCTTGACACCCACGCACTTTCAAACTTACTCTAAAATAGTATTGAAATTATATCCTAACTACCATGTTTCTCCTACTCCGTCTAAACAAACACGAAACGTCCTGTTCTAAAAACATAGCAGCAACGCATCAACCTAAATAATTATTTCTACATATAAGTACAAGGAGGCCCGAAACTTCAGGGAAAGTTGGGGTAGTCGATTACATCGACTCCCCATTTTTCGACTGGTATTTATTTCATCAACTCCCGAAAGAATAAAAGGCGAAGTCGACCAAAACGGAATTTGAACTCAGAACTTAAAACCGAGGGGGAAAAAATGCCGCTAAACATTTTGTGCGGCGTGCTAATGATTCTGCCAGCTCACCGCCTTAATAATAATAATAATAACAACAATCGATTTAAATTTTGCCACAAGGACAGCAATTTGGGAGTGGGAATGAGTCGATTACATTGACCCCAATGTTCAACTGATACTTAATTT
>NC_068989.1:83689929-83691539 GCF_001194135.2 Octopus bimaculoides
CAACTCGCCGCCTTCTTAATAATAATAATAATAATAATAATAATAATAATAATAATAATAATAATAATAACAATAACATAATAATAATAACAATAACATTTGTTTCTCTCGTTGTTTGCGTATTGAACTCAGTTGTTTTCGTATTTCATGTTGTTTACTGTTGGTGACGTCCTGTACCCATATATACATGTGTATATATATATATATATATATATATATATATATATATATATATATATATAGAACGCCTAGCATTGTAGGTGTTCTAACACCCTCTGACATATTTAATGACAATTTGATTTAAAAATTGCACAGACGGCAGCAATTTGAAAAAAATCACATACAAGTGGCGGAGGAGAGTGGGGTGGCTACAGCAACGGCAGCGTAAGATGTGTGTTTTGGCATTGGCTGGGGGCAGCTGGTACGAATTGCATGCTTGTCTCAGGTAAATGCGTAAGCATAGTCTCTTGCATTGAGAAGGATCTAGTTTGTTTCATTCGCAAAATGAGCCACCATTAATTTTGTTCAGATTGCTCTCAATTTTGGTGTATCGATGTAAGTCTGAATTTTGATTACGATCAACCAATTACTTTATCTTGTAAATTAAAGAATCTGATGTTATTTGGAATTAAAGTTGAGTAATTTGGGTAATTTTAGCCAATCAACAGACAGCGAGGCATTAACAGCTTGTTACCGTGGCAACCGATCGTTGCGCTGTGTTTCACTTCACCCGCATGTTGTGTTGATTCTTCACCCCACGAGATTTACTTCACCCGCGTATTTTGTTTAAGTTAAAATTTATATTTATCAATTAGACTTTTATTATAGATATTTTTCGTCAGTTGTCTTAATATTTTACATAATTTTCATACAGACCAAAAGTTGTTTGCGATGTTTATACAGTTTCTTATACAGGATCTTGTTTCACGCGCGGTGTCGCTTGTTTACCGGGGCCAAGTCATTCCTTACGCTGCTTAATATTGATGTACAGGCACCATTTTTCGTCGCCAGTAACGATTCGGTAAAGAAATCGTTGCTTGTGTCCATGAGTTGAGCGGTGACGAGCAAGCAAACCAACGGAGATTGTGGATCGTTGATTTTTGTTGTCACTTAAAGCATATGGAACCCATGCTCCATACTTCTGAACCTTTCCCATCGAGTGAAGATGCTTCTCTATAGCAGTGTGGAAGCATTCCATTTTCTCTGCCAGTTCCCTTGTCGTGGGGTGGATGGAATATGGTGAATGGAATATGTGAACTTAGTAGAAAACCGCACGCCTACACTTCGAGCACAGTACTGACACAGGATCAGCGACTCATCGACTCAGTATCGCCAAGCTTCAGGAACTCATTGGCTCAGATAACTGGATTTATGATTTCATGAGGTTAATTCTATTCATAAACATTTAGATTAGAGGTATTTCTTAAACCGTTAGCTTCTCATTTCAGCAGCTTAACTGAAATTTAGTCCATGTAACAGGAGCTGAGAAGGATACCGTGGAACAGAGAAACTGTGGGTGATGCAGATAATTTGACATTAGTTTTGAATTCTGCATGCGATAACATATAAGATACAGGCATTCTTTTCCTTGGGACAAATTCTTTGTTGAC
>NC_068989.1:83691639-83693038 GCF_001194135.2 Octopus bimaculoides
GATAGTGAGTGAGTGAGTGAGACAAGTAGACAGACAGACAGACAAAAAGACAGAGAGAGTGAGACAGAGAGAGAGAGAAGTGCTGGTATGTTAAACAAAATCTCTTGATATCTTAAGACCTTAACCGCCCCAAGAGAATATACCACAATAGCCAAACCGCAATTATAGAAAGGGAGATTAATCTCAAGATACAAGATGTTTCTAAAACTGACATACGCAGCAGGAGTGCTCAATACATATTATAGAGGATATGGTGAATCTCGAGTCGTGGAGTGACTGGCGTTAGGAATGGCATCCAGCTATAGAAGCCATATCAGAACAGATAATGAAGCTTGGTGCGGCTTCTGGCCTTACCAGGTCCGATCAAAGCATCCAGCCTATCCCAAGATGGAAACCAGATGTTAAATGATAATGATGATGATGATATATCTACAGTAAAATCATGTACCTACAGTTAAAACCTCTAGCTCTTCACCTCAGACTTATGTGGAATTCTACCTCTGCAGCGTCCAATGAATTAATCGACATTTTGAGTAAGTCTCCTTTTATAGTCACAGGATCTTTAGTTTTCTAAAAACCTTCAAATCTATTACGTTTCGAAATTGATATATAATTGTACGCGCGCGCGCGCACACACACACACAAACAAACAAACAGACAGACAAGCGCGCGCGCGCACACACGTACACACGCATTTCCTTTTAGTAGTGTACTTTTAATAACTTCCTTTTTGTCATCTCATTTACTTGCGTAATTATATTATTCAACAGTCCATGAAACATTACCAATTTCAGTTAGAGAGATATAACTTTACTATTTTGTATTCATGTCCCAGAGAGACAAAACAGTAGAAGTTTGCGACCCTAAAACTTTGATCTTGGCACACTTCAAACTTTCACTCCATTAGTGTAATTGCATAAACCCAGAAATCACCCTTTAACCAACTACCATAACCTTCTAAATTACTCGACTCACAACCAACAAATTACTATCAAAACATTCTCATAATTAGGTTCATTAATTCTGTCATTATAAATATTTCTCTCCTAAATTGTTTTTCGCCATTTCTCATATTTTTTCTGTATACCTTCAGCTATCAAAAATATCCGTCGACTTTATTTCAGTGTATTTTTTACATTCTTAGAATAAAATATTATTTATACTCCGAATAAATAACAAATATTCCGTCGATTTTTATTTAAGATTATTTATACACCGAATAAGTAACAAATATTCCGTCAACATTATTTCAGTGTACTTTTTATATTCCTAGAACAAAAGACTATTTATACTCCGAATGAGTAACAAATATTCCGTCGATTTTATTTCGGTGTATTTTCTATATTCCTAACATAAAAGATTATTTATACTCCGAATAAGTAACAAATATTCCGTCGAC
>NC_068989.1:83693048-83695366 GCF_001194135.2 Octopus bimaculoides
AAATATTCCGTCGATTTTATTTCGGTGTATTTTCTATATTCCTAACATAAAAGATTATTTATACTCCGAATAAGTAACAAATATTCCGTCGATTTTTATTTAAGATTATTTATACACCGAATAAGTAACAAATATTCCGTCAACATTATTTCAGTGTACTTTTTATATTCCTAGAACAAAAGACTATTTATACTCCGAATGAGTAACAAATATTCCGTCGATTTTATTTCGGTGTATTTTCTATATTCCTAACATAAAAGATTATTTATACTCCGAATAAGTAACAAATATTCCGTCGACTTTATTTCAGTGTATTTTTTAAATTCTTAGAATAACAGATTAGTTATACTCCGAATAAGTAACTGGTTTCTACTTTTTCTATGACATCTGTATTTTAGTCTATGTTTGTTGAGTCATATCTTCCCCAGTCCTTTTAGCCTTTATTCCAACATTATTTCACTTGTCCTGGCGCATTATGATTTATGTTTTTCAGTTTATCATTCTTCTGCTATCAACACAAATGACTAATGATGGCTTAAACACATACATTATTAATTTGACACAATCTTTAAAAGACCAGCCATATTCTAAGATAAACATGATTTATTTTACTCTTTGTACTCTCCACAAAATATATTGCTTCTGTGTCAGTCAACTAAAAGATAGAAATTAGACCAAATATGTTAACTTCCAAATCTGATCTAAATACAAGCTTATATATATGTACGCTCTGAAACATATGCACACATACGCACACAAACTCACACACAAAGACACACGTATAAAGATATTGACGCTAGGTGGTTTTCTTCTCTTGAGTATCTGGTTCAACTCTTGAAAATGGGTGCACACCATCTTAGGGCCAGTGAACACCTCAACGGAATATAAATGTCACAAACTATTCAATATAAACAATAGAATATGAGAACAGCAGCACAAAAACTAATTAAACGCACCAAACAATCATTAAACAATGCCAAGAAATATAGAACTGGTAACCTCAGAGTCATACAACTTCATTAGAACAAAAGAAAAAGACTTTTGCGTGGAAATTGTCCAAAAACAAATATAGTCTGTGACATAATAGTAACACAAGAAAAGGAAAACTACATCAGAACAACCAACAGAACCTTCAAAGATTGATGCATACAACACGTGCATATATACCAATCTGTAAACATAACAAGCAGAAATTACAAAATCCCTGTATAACAAATGTGGGAGTTAAAAGAACAAGATAAAAGCAAGCATCAAATGGAAAACAGAAGTCTGTGTTCTATAGTACAGAAATAGTTCAGAATCCTGCAATGTGTGCATCACGGAAAATACAAAATAATCACACAAAATAAGTGTACACTAAGAAAGAATAACGAGATCATGTCATGCTACAGACACCAAAATAATCTCATCTCCAAAAAATGGTCTGAACTACAAATAAGACAAAAAATATCGGCCACACACTCACACACACATGCATTCACTTTCACGCACACACAGCCTTATACACACATACTCTCACATGCACACTTACACACGCTTGTTACAAAGAAACAATGACATTCACAAGAATTAAACCATTATAGCGAAATCAAATTATGCGTAGGATAAACTACCACACACACACACACCTCCTATTCACAGGCACAAAGGCATAAGTAAGAGCAAACACTGATCTCAAACTGACATCGACGCATATAAACGAGCATTAACAAATTCACTGAAGCAAATATAATACACAAAATAAAATTCAAATGTACACATACATCAAAACACCCGAAACACTCTGGTGATCAAAACGAAATGCAAAGACACACACACACACACACACACACACACACACACACACACGAAAAGGTTAGCAAAACCGACCAGAATAATTCACTCTAGTATAAGTGTTGATGCCAACACCCATCAATAGGATACAAAATGCTCCAAACAAGAAAATTGTATAATTCTATACACATCAGTTTTCTATGAAAGAAATATTCAGTCGTAGAAGTCATGCTAAAATTTAAACGTAAGCGTGAGATGGGATCTTACATCCATATTTGATGACAGTAATTTCGAATAAAACTCGACGCGGATCGGTAGTGCCCGGTCTAAACCTGCAACATTGTAGCATATATATATATCATCGTAAAGCGTTAGAGTATACATACACACACACACACGCATATATACACACACACATATATATATATATATACATGTTTGTAAGTATATATATAAACACTCACACGCACACATACACATACACATATATATATATGTAAATATATATATATATATATATATATATATATATATATATATATATA
>NC_068989.1:83697507-83700927 GCF_001194135.2 Octopus bimaculoides
AAAGAAAAGAAATATATTAGGTTGTCACGAAAGTTCTTGCGGAATTTTTATTTTAATTTTAAATGATGTATTTTCAAGTTAATTTTCGTTAAATTACTTTGACTTTATATTTTTAAAGCCCGTTTTTCGCTCGATCTAATCGTGTTATTCTTTTTCTTTCTTTTTTTTTTTTGTTTGAATAATTAGGCCATTTTTCCGGAACATTGAATACAATATAGACAAAACGCAAATTCGTACAATTTTCTTATTCCAGTTCAAGCTAGGCCAAAAAGCTGCTAAAACAGCTCGTGATATCAACGATGCGTTTGGCCCAGGAACCACTAATAGGTAAATGTAAAACTATCCTCTAATCGGGTCCGATTTCTCTGTTTCATGGCGATTTCCCCGCCTGGACGGGACTCCGGTCCGTCGCAGGATTACTCATTTTTGCCAGCTGGGTGGACTGGAGCGACGTGAAATGAAGTGTCTTACTCAAGAACACAACGCGTTGCCCGGTCCAAGAATCGAAACTACAATCTTACGACCATGAGTCCAACATCCCTAACCACTAAGCCACCAAGCATATAAGGGGCTGCAAAATTACTGGCACCACCATAAAAGCGGCATCAATGTATTAATGGAGCATTAAGGGTGTAATAAGGGTGTCAGAAGATGTTGTCTTACGAAATGTAATTCAGATGTTCATTCAGAGAAGCGGGTATTTTCTGGGTCAGTCGTTGAGGGTACTACAGCGTCGACTCCATCTTCACTGAGGTTGGGTTACATTTTCTGGGTGGGAACACAGTAGTGTATGTGAATTTGTATCTGTTGGTGTGCTTATACGTTATATGTGTGTATGTGTGTGTATGTGTGTGTGTGTGTGTGTGTGTGAGTGAGAGAGAGAGAGAGAGAAAGAGAGAGAGAGAGAGAGAGAGAGAGAGAGAGAGAGAGAGATTGCAAGATGGATAGGACCATGCAGAGACAGGAAAAAGCATATAACAAAAAATAGACATCTGATAGATATTTAACCGTATACAAATACATGCACACATGTGTAATTCTGTGTGTGTGTGTGTGTGTGTGTGTATCTGCGTCTGTGTCTGTGTGTGCCTGTTCCTGTGTGTGTGTGAGTATGAGTGTGTGTGAGTATGTGTGTGAGTGTGAGTGTGTGTGAGTATGTGTGTGAGTATGAGTGTGTGTGCGTGTGTGTATTGGTATGTAAATGCTTGATGGTGGTAGTGGTGGTGGTGGTGGAAATGGAGGTGGTAGTGGTGGATGTGGTGGAGGTGGTGATGATGGTTGGATTGCGGAATGTGTACTTTTTGCAATTGAACTAAGTTTTTTTTTTAATTTTTTATATATATATCACTTATCACTTAACACATACGCGTAAGTGCAATTCCGTGAAATATTCACGCTTATTTACGTGGCGGATATATGCAATTTAACTAAAAGTCGTATGATGTGTAAAGGATATATTTTTTCCTGTTGTTTATGGGGGAAATGGAAAAATAAAAGTGAATATTTATTTTATGCGTGCTGTGTATTACGTCTATAGAATTGTGCATAAAGTATATAAAGTGTGTATATAAAGTACATTAAGTAATCATCGTATTCCAATTTCTTTTACTTGTCAATGTGTTGCAGATGAGCGACTAGCTTTCCATACAGACACCACACAGGCTACGCTTTCAGGTTTTTTGGATAATGTTTTCGGAAATAGCCTAATAAGTTTACAATTAATTCCGTGAAATATTCACGGGTCCCGCTAGTTATTTATAAATGTTCTGAAAAAGTTTATTGTCACACAGGCTCTTCAGCTATAAAGTTCAAATCCAGAATTCCAAATCACACATTGTTTTAAATATATATAAAAAAAGAAAATGTTACATCATGGAGGAAACTCATATGGAACCTCAAGGAGAATAATGTTAAATAATCTATCGTTTAATCTATAATAGAGAGCACTCCATCACATAATGGAAAGGATTTTCCGTGCAATTTACGCCAGGAGTGAGTGATGTAACTTCTCAAATGTAACTCCAATTTAATTAATAAACATAATGATCTTCTGATTCGCCTTTCACAATTTCACTGTAGAACATTCTTGGCATTTCCAAATAAAGATCCAAAATTGTTAGCTTATTCTAGTACAAATAGATTTATTGCCCTTGTTATGTTACGACTAATTATATCCCTTCCTATCAACAACGAAGAATATTACAAGAAATTTCCCAACTAACCAGAATTAGAATTAATTAATTCGATTCTTGGATCATATTTTAATGATTCCCCTTCCTCATTTGTGTTTTTCTCCCTAATTACCCTATATGCAGTTTTTTTCTGACTATTTTGAAATTCATCCCAATTTCTATTCATGGTCTTTAATATCCACGCCGAAAGTAATATAGTTTATCTTTGCTTCCGTTTATATTCATTTAATGGATTTCTAGATAACGTTGCTAATTTAATTTCTTTTTTCGAATCTATTTTATTTAATGGAATTTTATGATTGCAAATTTGAAATTCCCAAATAATGTAAACAGGCAACGTTATTACAGTATATTCTGCTGGCTACTGTTTATTGGTTTGCACTTAAATGACTTTAAACATTTAAATATGAATTAATTTAGACATTAAGTAGACACTATTATTATCATTTTCCCACAGACATTCTTTCACCAGCATCTGATAGCAGAACTAACTCCCACAATGAACTCGCTTCAGGTTAAGAAATAATGTGAGAAAATCTGAAGTCAAACTTCTGCTAACCTCCTCCTCTAAATAAAATTGAACATATCTTGCAGTAAAATATAATAAATACTATAAATTCTCTTAGAATGGCTCGAGAGATAACTCTTCCATAAATTGTTTGATTAATCGATCAATCAATGAATTGAGTAAGCTTGCAATCCATAATATATAATAGCTATATTATATATAATTATTATATAGCTATATATAATATAGCTCGCCGGATCATTTGAAACGTGTGTAAGCGAAAAAATGTGTCATATGAATATAATTCTTCATTTAATATTTCATTACTAATATAATCAGCGTTTATGACACCAAAATCACTAATTGTTAATAAACGTCAGATTTACAGTTTGCACCTGTCACACGGAATTAACAATATATGCAAATTACAATAATCTTGATTGGACATCCTCTTAGCTAAGTTTTGTTCAAAGAGAGCTTACTGATGTATTCGCTTGAATATTTTTAATCCTTATTTTCTTACATATACGCATACAAAGTTATATATCTGTTATCTTAAATGCATTTAGTAAAAAGTCTTGAACAGATGAAGAGTTTTTAGTGTATGAATATCTATCTATCTACCTGTCTGTCTGTCTCTCTCTCTCTCTCTCTCTCTCTCTCTCTCTCTCTCTATATATATATATATATATATATATATATATATATATATATATATAT
>NC_068989.1:83701597-83702934 GCF_001194135.2 Octopus bimaculoides
TATATATATACTGTACGTATAAATACAAAGAAAATTATTTTCCCCTTATATTAAATTGGTGAACTTATTTCAATTAAACAAAAAACGCATATCTATATAAAATTTCTACGCATTATCAAACTTTTCTCAGTATTTCTCCTATATATACATATAGTAGCAGAGATACCCGGCGTTGTTTGGGATTTGAATGGCATAGTTTGTATATATGATACCGTTAAGTTGAAGCATATGATACAAGGAAGTGCTGCATTGATGACAAAACATTTGTGGAGTAAATGAAGGGCTAATTCGACTAAATGACATGTCATGCGTCTGTTTGGAAGATTCCAGGTCCTAACCTTGTCATGGAAAAGTGGGTGGCGGGTATGTGATTTTTGAACGCACCAAAAAGCTCTCGGTGGATATACTCTTCTTTGCGGCTGTCGGCGCTGCCGTTACCACGCTAAACAACCAGCAAATATAGGAACTACATGCATGTGATAAATTAAGCTTGGTGACGCGTTCAACAGCACCACATGAGAGAAATCTACATGAACGAAATGACGTGGTAAAGGAGGGCTGAATTTGCAAGGAAGCGCTTGAAATCAACACTGTTATAAGATATTTCAGTTTGGAATCAGTAGTCGTGGCTAAACCGTGCACGCCTTCGCGTACACAGCGTGCGACTATTGGGAAGACAACTCTAACTAACGTGGTTGGGTCTTAGACACCATAAATTAGTAGGTTAATATACACGAGATATTTCAGTTTGTAATCGATAGATGAAGAACAATTGTAAGGGATTTGTCTATGCTTAGAAAGAAGACTTTGATACTGAAACTAAAAGAAAATAGTTGAGTAGTTGCTCAGGATTTAACATATTTTAGCATATCATTCATAATAAACAGGGTGTGTTCAAACAGATTTTTATTGCAACAAATTGCTATTTGTGGTTCTACGGGAACAGGCTATTATTGCTACCACTTAGACATCGCAGTTTGAAGTCTACATCGGTTTCTCCATTTAATACAACCTACTTACATCATTTCAGTAGGCTTTTTTCCAGTTTGAACAGAAGCAATGCATGGACCATGCAGGCAGTTGTACCTGCCCCATTACTCATTATGTGAAAAACTTTAAGAGTTTAAAACTATCTCTGGATCATAAGTAATGTATGTTCCCAGTTTGGAGAAAATCAGTTGCGAACTTCAATTTTAGCAAAACATGTTAAGCAACACTAATAATAAGTAAAGAAAAACATAAAAATAAACAATCTTTTGACGGTTTTATAGATATTTCGAAATTATGATGCTACGATGCTAGGTGTTTCCATTATTTTGTCCAACCACTGTATATAT
>NC_068989.1:83702985-83704503 GCF_001194135.2 Octopus bimaculoides
ATATATATATATATATATATATATATACACATATATATATATAGCAGATTAAGATAGGATTTAAATCAGATTTTAAAGAAGTAATTATGGTTCTACAGGCTGTTTTGATAGAATATTTTGTAAATATAGGGATAATTTGGCCAAATTTCTTTTAATGAAGTTGAAGTGTAACTGAGAGCTCCATCTAGTTTAAAAATTGCGAAACTAAGGGAAGATAATTTCAGGATGCTGAATGCGGAGATAAATGCTGAAATATTTCATCTTTATTCAATAAATTAAATTGTTTATTTGTTAAAATTCCTAAATAATTGACAGCATAAAAATGGTGTTGATTGTCAATGATTCTAAAATTAGGAAAAGTTAAATACACACACTTATATAAACATAAACATACATAAACATGTAAATATATTATTTGTCTATATATATGTATGTGTGTATGTATGTATGTATGTATGTATGTATGTAATTACAATACATAGATATACATCTATAAATGTATGCTTGATATTTGAGTGGTCTGTACGTGTGTATGTGCGTCTGTCTTCGTACATGGGTATGCATGTGTACATGTAAGAAATTGTATATGCATGTGAATATATTTATCATGTGATATCCTCCATTTTGAAATGCTTTTCTATGACAATATTTTGACTCCGGAAGACGATTGAAACTTGTAAATACATAAGCACACACACATAAAATACACGCATACACTCACTCACACACACACACGCACACACACAAACGCACACACACAAATAGAAGTACGCATACACACATATACACATATGCACATATATGCTCATGCATAAATACGCATATAAGCACATATAGACATGCGCACTAACACAAACACGTGCGCGTATCAGTATACAACGTGTCTGTATATGTATATATGCACACGCGCGCGTGTGTGCGTGCCTGTGTGTGTGTGTGTGTGTGTGCCTGTGTGTGTGAGTGTGCCTGTATGTAGGTGGTGAGTGTGTACGTGTACATACATAAACACACATTAATATGTACGCGCTTTCGTGGATATGTATATGTGTGTGTGTCTTTCTATGCATCTGTGTGTGCGTGTGTGCATGTGTGTGTGTGTGTGTGTATGTATGTGTGTACGCGCGAGCGCGCGTGTGACTAATTCTGTTTCTTTAGCATCTTAAGTGCTTCTATATAAAAGTCTGAAAACTTATAAGAAAAAATATAAACACGCTATTAAATGTAAATGGGTTAATAGCCGCAGAATTTTTATACCAAACATTATTAGTATTAATATCAACATTATTATTATTATCATCATTATTATTATTATTATTTTATTATTATCATTATTGTTATTTTCATCATTATTATCATTGTTATTATTACTACATATTCAGTATTTACTTGATCATTTTTTTTATTATGTATATTATTGATGTTGATATTACAAGAAGATTATTATAAATGTATTTTTCATCTACTTAATAAGAAAAAACTCAATTTATTAGCTATATATATATATATATATATATATAT
>NC_068989.1:83705037-83705793 GCF_001194135.2 Octopus bimaculoides
TATATATATATATACATATATATATTTACACACATATATATACGCATACTTATATACTTACACACACATGTATGTTTGTATGTATGTATGTATGTATGTATGTATGTATGTACGTATGCATACATGTTTGTATGTATATTTATATATATTGAATTAATGTCCTGCAGTGTGTTATGCTGTTATGCTGTTTTGCTAATACATTTATCAAATTTACTCCTGGGAGGATTTATATTGAATATTTACACATAAAAACAAATAAACTGAACGGGTCTTCCTTCTTTATCGACGATGAGTTCTACAGTTGTTCTATTAAATGAAATGCTTACGTTTTGGAACTTAGCACGTGTGGCTGAGCATCCAACAAATACATATAGCCATAGCGTTATAACAGTTTTCAACTAGAACCAACATGACACAGTGTGTGTGTGTGAATGTGTGTATGTGCGTGAATGAGTGTATGTGTGTGAATGTGTGTATGTGTGATAAGGTTTTTCCTACGAAATAAAGTTAAAATAAGACTGACACACTTCCCCATTGTTGTCTTCTTTGCCCAGTGTTACTCACAAGTCTTCGGTTGACTTGGTGCCGAGGTAAAATAAACTTGCCAAAGATGCCACTCAGAGAGATCGAACCAGCAAACTACTGATCACAAATTAAGCTTTTTAATCACTCAGCCATGTTTGTACGCAGAGAATCAATGTTTGTATGTGTGTGTGTGTGTGTGTTTTCTCGTTTACTTGTTTCAAGGCCACGCTG
>NC_068989.1:83705803-83706220 GCF_001194135.2 Octopus bimaculoides
ATATATATATACAGAGAGACTTAGACATAAAGCTAATAATACTTCTTTAGTAAGATCTGGAAGTTTAAGGAAAGCAGGAGTCGATTTAGCCTTACATGGGATACAGTACGGAGAGCGCAACTATAGCAGATACGGATAAGTACAAGAATAATACAGTTCTATATTTAAGAGATGAGGAATTATTTACATTATTTACATTATTTACATTTGACGGATATTTGTCCTCATCTTGTTTGTTGTTAACACAACGTTTCGGCTGATATACCCTCCAGCCTTCGTCAGGTGTCTCGGGGAAATTTCGAAACTGGGTTCTCATTCCTAAGATACGGGGACGTAAACACACCAGCATCGGTTGTCAAGCGATGTTGGGGAAACAAACACAGACACGCAAACACACACACACACACACACACACAT
>NC_068989.1:83706230-83706587 GCF_001194135.2 Octopus bimaculoides
AGCGATGTTGGGGAAACAAACACAGACACGCAAACACACACACACACACACACACACACATACATACATATACATATATACGACAGGCTTCTTTCAGTTCCTCTCTACCAAATCCACTCATAAGGCTTTGGTCAGCCCAGGGCTATATTAGAAGACACTTGCCCAAGGTGCCACACAGTGGAACTGAACCCGGAACCATGTGGTTGATAAGTAATCTACTTACCACACAGCCACTCCTGCGACATGTTATTATTATTATTATTATTTTATCATTATTATTATTATTATTATTATTATTATTATTATTATTATTATTATTATTATTATTATTATTATTATTATTATTATTATTATTAT
>NC_068989.1:83707369-83707971 GCF_001194135.2 Octopus bimaculoides
TGAAGTAGAGGCCAGGACAGAGGTATAGATAGAAAGATGGAGGAAGACAGATAGATAAATAGATAGAAAGATAGATAGATAGATAGACAGATAGATAGATAGATAGATAGAAAGATAGTCACGTCAGAATAATAGTAGACTTACTTGTAAAATAGGACGTGTGCGTTCAATAATGTAATAATACAAAGAATATATATACATGAATACACACATATATGTACATACTTACATCTACATGTGTATATACATGCATATCAGGGTACAGGACGTTAGAACAATAAACTACAGACAACGGAACGAACACATAGGAAAACGGAAAGCCCCTTGGAATATCCCTTCATCAGCTGTCTCTATTCTATCTAGACGTTTCGAATATATATATATATACATATACATACTTACAAATCATAGATATACACACACACACATTATATATATATATGTATACACGTATATGTATGCACATACATGATATATATATATATTTCGGAGATGCAGCACGGAATTTTGTCAGTGAACAGGTCGCGGTCTCAAAGCGACGAAAATATTTTGGCAAATTAAATTTAAATGTTGAAGTGAATCTAACGGCTTTTGTGTGTTTC
>NC_068989.1:83708688-83710166 GCF_001194135.2 Octopus bimaculoides
ATGGCGGCGGTGGCGGTGGTGATGGCGGTGATGGCGGCGGTGGCGGTGGTGATGGTGGTGGTTGTGGTCGTAAAGGAGGTACTTATAAACCATAACAGCACGGCTCGCCACGACCCTACTACCGCTTTCTCACAACCACTGGAGAGAAAGAGACCAAGAAACAGACAGGCAGACAGAGAGCATCAATCCAATACGTATAAAGCCACACCTATAACACTCTTCTCTCCATCACTATCATACACACAACAACATTACATTAGCATTACAGCACCGTCAGCACCATACCATCCTAGCATGGTCACAACGTCGCTACCACAAGGTCGCTCTTGTATCATAGTCTCGACAGCATCACTGCCACAGCAGCGGCACTCACAAAGAAGCGTCGCCCAGCGTCTACCATCGCGACAATTTTTATTATAATTTATTCGTGTCAGTGATTAGACTGTGGCCAGGCTGGGGACACTGCTCTCAACAGTTTTCAATCGAACGAATCGAGCCCCAGTGCTTTTATTCAAAGCCTCATACTTATTCTATCAGTTTTGTTTTGCCGAACCGCTAGGTTAAGGGAAAGTGGACAAGCTAACACCTTTTGTCAAGCGGTGGTGCGGTACAAACAGAAACATACACACACACACACACACATATACGAAGGGCTTCTTTTAGTTTCCTATTTCTTTACTACCCACAAGGGGTTAGATGCAGAGAGGACAAACAAGGATAGACAAACGACCCCAGTGCGTAACTGGTACTTAATTTATCGACCCCGGAAGAATAAAAGGCAAAGTCGACCTCGGTGGAATTTGAACTCAGAACGTAACGGCCAACGAAATAGCGCTAAGCATTTCGCCAGGTGTGCTAACGATTCTGCTAGCTCGCCGGCTTCTTTTAGCTTCCGTCTACCAAATCCACTCACAAGGCTTTGATCAGCCTGTGGCTATAGTAGGAGACACTTTTCAAAGGTGTCACACAGTAGGACTGAGCCCAGAACCATGTGGTTGGGAAGCAAACTTCTTACCACACAGCCACGCTTGCAATATTATCACCAACGATGTAACTAACATCTGCAAGATCCTTGTCACACCACTACCATATCATCACTACTCCGGAGTGACCACTGACAACACCACTTCAACCACAATCAGCTGTCACGTAATTTGCTCTCACAGCAACTCGAACGCAATTATAAACCGAGATTTCAAACAGAAGTACAGTGTGTTTGTGATAAACACTATAAAAAAAATGTATCTAGGGTGGAGAATTAATCCCTCGGGTAGAATTGTAGAATCTGGAGGGTACAGGGTAGTGTTTTTTTGTGGGGTGGAATGGATGGTTTTGAAATGCTGGAAAATGGAAAATCGTTCAAGCCAATTATGCTATAATTGTGCGGGTTGACAGTAGAATAATGGTTATTTTTCAAATGGTTTATGTGTGTGTGTGTGTGTGTGTGTGTGTGTGTGTGAGGGGGAGTGTCAGTGCAA
>NC_068989.1:83710707-83712593 GCF_001194135.2 Octopus bimaculoides
CTTTCAGATATATATATGATCCGGTGGTTATGGCAGCGGACTCGCGGTCGTAGAATCGCCGTTTCAATTCTCAGACCGGGTGTTGTGAGTGTTTATTGAGCGAAGACACGTAAAGCTCCACGAGGTTCGGGCAGGGGATGGTGGCGAACCCTGCTGTACTCTTTCACCACAACTTTCTCTCACTCTTACTTCCTGTTTCTGTTGTACCAGTAATTCAAAGGGCCAGCCTTGTCACACTCTGTGTCTCGCTGAATCTTCCCGAGAACTTCGTTAAATGTACACGTATCTGTGGAGTGCTCAGCCACTTCCACGTTAATTTCACGAGCAGACTGTTCCGTTGATCGGATCAACTGGAACCCTCGTCGTCGTAACCGACGGAGTGCCACCATATATGTAATAAAAGTCAGAAGACATAAATATTTTAAGACATAATAGTGTATAAAATTCACACGGAGACAAAACCACCATGTGGATTTCTTACATGCTAAAATGGCAGGCAAAGCGTAAAACCACGATAAAACATTCTTACATTAAAGCACGATATTGCATCGTTTTTATGGCTTATCAACATCACGAATGAAGCAGTGACTGGCGTGGAACTCAAAAACCCATAAAGCATCAGTTGGAGAGAGATGTAGTATACCTAAACAGGATGCTCGGTCTCACTCGCCTCAAATTAGTGACATTAACGTTACGAAGAAATAGCTTCGGCGAAAATTTTCCCATGCAATTACGTCTTGCGAGTCATGTGACAAAACAACGTGAGTGAGTCTCCTCTCAAGACGATATCCTTCGTGCAGCTGTTCACAAAACAATTTGTTCCCATTAGACACACACGTAGGCACACATACACACACACAGAAGCATTTCATGCACACACAAATACAGACAAATACAGACACATACATCCACACACATACATACATACATACATACATACATACAGATAGACACACACACACACATACATATATATACTTATACAAAATTATATATGTTTATATATGAATGCGTATGTGTGCTTAAAAATGTATTTATATATGCATAAATACTTTTATATACGTTATGTCGTAAACAAGAATGTGCCAAGAGAAATAACTCAGACTGGCCAATGTCGTATTTATGAACAACATAGACAATTACAGGTATATCAAATATCATACGACATAAATTGTTGATTAATTCAAATTGCCTCCAGCTCTAGTGGACATGTCACAATTGCCAAATAGCCATTAATCCCATTTCATAAACATCCTGAATTTCTTCAAAGTTAATGCGCCATTAAGGAAATACACGTGTTTAGTTTCTGGAGATAAGAGAACAGTTGTAAACACGTGTTTCTTCCTCAATAGGCGTCATCAACATAGCTATTGTCCTCTCCTGTCTCTAGCAGCCAAGGGACGAAAGCATATACAAAATAATTTTGACATACTTATGGCCTGGGTAATTTCCATAAATTGCACAAAAACGAGTTGAGAGAAATATTTTTTGAGAAACACTTTTTCTTAAAGCCTGGCACTTATTCTGCCGGTTTCTTTTGCCGAACCACTAGATTTTGAGGACGGAAACAAACCAACAACGGTTGTCAAGTGATAATCGGGGGCAAACTTAGACACAAAGGCACACACACGCATGCACGCACACACACACACAAACATACATACATACAAGAACACATATATACGAAGGGCTTCTTTCAGTTTACGTCTACCAAATATACTCACATGGCTTTATTCAGCATGAAGCTATAGCAGAAAACACTCTTTCAAGGTGCCACGCAGGAGGACCCAACCCGGAACCATTTGGCTGGGAAGCAAGCAAATTTCTTACCACACAGCCATGCCTGCACCTATAGTGTATATATGTATATGTATATATATATATAT
>NC_068989.1:83713817-83721062 GCF_001194135.2 Octopus bimaculoides
TATATATATACAGTTTGTATAATGTAAGCGTAGCAATCAACATGAATTCTGACAGAGAATAAAACGAGTAGCTCAAATTTATTCAAATATAACATTACATGTGAAAAGCAAAGTTCTTGAATGACAGAATTTCTCAAATATGTTTTCTTTTTTGTTTCTTTCTTTTTTTGCTTATATGACTATTTGCGTTACGTAACATTCACTACATCTCTTTTAACAAATCAAATCCCTTGCTGCAGTTTACTCGATATGCTTTATACGTTTCAACAAGTCACATGTATTGTTTTGTTTCTGTTTCAGAAATATCCGACATGTGTATAAAACACGTTGATGTATGAGTTGTGGTTCATGATTATATAAAATTGTACACGAGATGGTAGGCTGTGATTCTCAAATAAATAACTGCAGTATTATCTACTTTATATCTGTTTCACGTATTTTCGATTTACGATGTGTTCTACATAAATGATACCGTTCTTCGTGTCTGACGATGATGGGGAAGAGCGGTTACCTACGTGCAGAGCTGAGGCTGTAAGTGAGCGTCAGTCCTTCTCAGCCGAACACCAAGGAGACAAAACATAACACCACACCTCAGCTCAAAACACTACTGTATATATCAACTCACAACCCTAGAAACAAGGAGGCATACAACACTATAGTGTAAAATCTTCCTTTACTAACTAGAGACCCCCAAAAGGAACAACATCCTGAAAACACATAGATTCATCAAATGCAAAAAGCAACACAAATCGCTGAAGAGACTTCTAACAAATACGAAACTTTACACAACAACCTCGAAACCAACAGTCAAAAAATGTGGACGCCAAACTTGCTCCAACCTATTTGAAGGCTCGGATTTCCTTTGCAAACAAGGAGAGAGGTTCACAATTAAAACCAGCTTCACTTGTGCTTCTGAGAATCTAATTTATGTAATAACCTGCTCGGGTTGTGGACATCATTATATAGGACAGACGAGTATGACATTGAGAGGGAGAGCCACTCTGTATAAAGAGCAGATCCGGTTACCGCCATACAGACCGATTCCTTTAAGTGAACACATAAAGAGATGTGCAGGTAACATCAAACCAAATTTCACAGTCTTCTCTTTACACCAGTGCAAATATACAATTTCTGTACAATAACGTTTAAATAAAGAAAATTTATTCACTAAAAATACAGAACACGTCTAAATATGCACGCATAACTAACTTTGATCTCTATACATATTTTTATTCACGATTACATACATATTTCTCCCCACTACTGTAGATTTTGAATTTTTGTGTATATTCCCCCACCCCCGAAAGATGAACAATTATCTCCCCTGTCCACAATTATAACGATCACCAATTATCTCCCCTTAGTTTTTTCTGCTTGTTGAGTCATTCATTCATAAACTCCACACATGGACAAACAAATTTTTCTTATGAAAATACGTAATTAAAATAATTTTAATATCATGATTAGCGAAAGCGAAACCGTTCGACAAACAATATAAAATGTATTATAAAATGTATCACGTGACCAAACAGGCTATTAGATATTGGTACACATCACTGATGACAATGCGCTTTGGACTGTTTTAGCCTTCGAAAGAAGTCACCCCTCTGGCTAGGGGAGCAGGCCAACTTCTACCCCCACCCCACCCCGCCCCCCACATGATCAAAAGGGAGACTGGAGCAATGTGAAATGAAGTGCTTTGCTCAAGAACACAACGCAACGTCTGGTCAGGAATCGAAACCTCGATTCAAATTTTGCAGGTCCCTAACGGAAACTATCTCCTCAGGCCGATGGAATAACGGAATCTAGGAGTAATACATGTAAATCCGAATAAATGTGGTGAGTGCACTTTTCTGTCGTTTGTCCACTCACTCTTATATATATATATATATATACATATAAGATGTGTGTGTGTGTGTGTGTATTCTATTTTTACATAAACACACATATTCTGTCACAGATGCGTACATTCATGCGCCAAGCTAGACCGCTGAACTCTACATGTTTTTTTTTTCTTTTTATCTCTATTTATTTCCTCTCGTTCCTTTCTGTTGAAGAGCGTAGGCTCGAAACGTTAAAGACTTTTTCATCTTCCAGAGCGTCAAACTAATACACCTGCTTGTTGTTTATACACCTGTCTTCGTCTTTTGTTTTTCTATATATTTCAACTACTTATATATGTGTCTGTATTGTGACATAAACACGTGAATATGTATATGTATGTGAAAGACTGTCGATGTTTCTATGTATGTGTGTGTATATGTGTGTGTGAGAGAGGGAGACAGAGAGAGACAGAGAATGTGTGTTTGTATGTGTTTGATCGAAAGACACCTGGCCACCGCTTCATAGTTGAACCGTTTCTATGCTCTAAAGGATTCTTTGTTTAATATATAAGAGCGAGCACCATCCGCTTATTATGTTAAAGGAGCAAGCACTACAACTCTGTAGCTTTGTATTTTCGACTATTCAGAGTGTTATCCATAATTTTAAGGTTATTCAGTGGGGCGATATGTGAGTGGTTTTACATTAAAAAAAAAGGTGCCACAAAGAATGGAATCGACAATTGGTTTCTATTACAGGTTACCATTAGAGATGGATATAAACATGTGACAAACTAGTCGCAATCATATATCCATCCCTAGAGTGGTGCATTTTACTGATCTACATTAATTACTAACACTCAAAAGTTTCATGCCATCGATTCAAATCTGATGCAGACATCATATGTGCGTATATACATATATACGCACACATCCAAAGACACGCACAATAAAAGCATAGATGTGCATACAAATACATATGCACATTTATATGTATGTATACCCCCCACACACACACACACATATATATATATATATATATGTATATATATATATATATGTATATATATATATACACACACACGTATAGATATATGCATATATAATTATGCATAAATAGGCAAACATACATATTTATATATGTAAATATAAATATGTACCACTGCATAGAATAACCATTTGGATGTATGTCACATCATCTTATATATTCTGTTTCATTCGTTTATTTATTAATTTTTTTTATTTGGATCCGATTTCATTCCATTGTTCCGCAAATCCTGTTTTGTTTTGTAATCTCTCTCGTTCCCTCGTGGGCAATATATATAAATAAATAAATAAAAATCATTATTGTTAACTTACACCGTTTTTTTTTATACATTTGTAATTTATCTTCGTAATTTTCCTCAAACCAACACCCATGTGGCTACAAAACAAATTATTATTATTATTATTATTATTATAGTTATCATCATCGTCATCATCATCATCCTCATCCTCATTATTATTATTATTATTATTATTATTATTATTATTATTATTATTATTATTATTATCATCATTATTATTATTATTATTATTATTATTATTATTATTATTATTATTATTATTATTATTATTATGATAGTTATCATCATCGTCATCATCATCATCATCCTCATTATTATTATTATTATTATTATTATTATTATTATTATTATTATTATCATCATTATTATTATTATTATTATTATTATCATTATTATTATCATTATTATTATTATTATTATTATTATTATTATTATTATTATTATTATTATTATTATTATTATTATTATCACCATTATAAACGTTATTAGTATTGTTATTATTACAACCACTTATAGTTGTATTGTTAATACTAAACCTATTATTGTTATTAAATGCAGTAGTAGTAGTAGTAGTAGTAGTAGTAGTAGTAGTAGTAGTAGTAGTAGTAGTAACAGCAGCAGCAGCAGCAGCAGCAGCAGTAGTAGTAGTAGTAGTAGTAGTAGTAGTAGTAATAGTAGTAGTAGTCTCCAGCATCATTGTTTCCATCGCCTCAATTTCATGGTATACCGGATATTTGTTCCTTTTCTTTAGAAAAAAATTCATTGGAATTGGTAATCTTGTGTCCCAACAGATTTTTCAGATTTTCCTCCACATTTCTGAAGTTGTGTGGTGGTGTAGAATGGAATAACAACAAAAGCAAATTGTGATTTTTGCGTTCAAATAACAACCTATCAACTATATTTTCCTTTATATCCCTCCGGGGGTTTGTACCCGTCTATCGGTCATACCGTGGTTCTTGCAACAATATAAGGAATTATTATTATTATTATTATTATTATTATTATTATTATTATTATCATTTCTACTACTACTACGACTACTACTACGACTACTACTACTACTTAGGCGGCGAGCTGTCAGAATCGTTAGCATGCCGGTCTAAATGTTTAGCAGTCTTTTGTCCGTCATTACATTCTGAGTTCAACTATATTATGGTTGCGAGATAACAGGGATGTTATTTTGACGTTTCTGACATTCCCTTTTCATTCTCTTTTCATACCACATAATAATAATAATAACTACTACTACTACTACTACTACTACTACTACTACTACTACTACTACTACTACTACTGCTGCTACTACTACTACTACTACTACTACTACTGCTGCTACTACTACTACTACTATTCGTCTATCGACAAGTGTTGCACATCTCCGTAAGTTTTGTTGCTATTCATATTGTTACACATTGTTTATACATTGTAATTCTGTTATCGTTACTTAGTTAAACTAACCAGAAACTTGGGGAGTTGGTTAGTTCTCAATATTTATTCTTTGGGGGTTATTTTGGTGTTTGTTTGGGCTGAGACATCTATCATTCTTTTGACAAAAAAATGGCGAATGCGAATTGTCCGTCCGCCGAAAGGAATAGCCGGTCATCCGGAAAAGAGAACAACCAACTTGTAAAGGACAATGGCTGCTGTAGCAGCAGCAGGAACAACAACAACAACAACAACAATAGCGCACGTGAAGCTTATATGAAAGCAAATTCCCTTGCTTTTACCATCCTCTCCATCATCGCAGGAACAAAAGAAATCAATGACAAAAAGCGATAACATAAGCAAGAACACTGCCTTCTCCACGGTCACCGCCGGTGGCAGCAGCAGGCCCACCGTCATCACCACCAACAATGTCACTAATGAAAACGACAACAAATGAAAACGAGACATGCAAATCCTGTCGAAACGAGTTCGACTTTGCGAGAGCAACCAGAGAAGTAAAGACATTTTTTTATATACGAAAATAAATTCAAGATTGCGAAAAATGTGTTGGAGAAATGTGAGAGAAACGTGGTACCAAACATTCCTAGAACTGCCCAGTAAGGAATTAATTTGCAGACAGCTCTATATAAAATTACTGGAACCAAAAGTAGGAAAATGGAGTGGGCAATACAGCAGCAAATAGAGAAATGCTTAAAACCAGTTTGGAAAAACCAATGTAACCAGGGGAAAGAAATATGGGACTGTAGAGGTGAGGTTCGCCTCAGAAGGGGAGGCCAAATATCATTCGACAGCTACCCTAGCGAGTTACGGGCTCATTCTCATCCCCATCTACCTCGGTCGAAGAGTATTCTAACTCTGAATACTCAGCATCCTACCAAAGATAAATATCTACTAGTTAGTAGCTGCAATTCTCCTCGACATAGAAGAGAAATCTACGATTCTGCAAATGCAGAAGATACATAAGTAGAACTGGTTGGGCGAGGGGATGCAGTTACTTATACAGGCAGACAAAGGGGCGTGGAGGTTATCCCGGACTATAAAATCCTACCGGGTGGCACAAGGCTTCATGTGGCTGTTGGGGCAGAAAGCCAAGATGCCGCCTGTGCGGGGACAAAAATCATCTTCAATCTTTCTGCCCACAGCAAAAGAGAGAAGTGAGCTCCCACCCATTTTTGCTGACATCAACATCACCATCACAACAACAGCTGCAGCAGAAACAGGTGACTACAGCTGCAGAAAACAATAGTAAGAGTAGTAGCAGCAACTTCAAGCACAGAAACACCGACAGCATTTGCAGCAACTACAAGAATACATGCACAACCCAATTCACACACAACTTTCAGATCGCACATCTCAACACCAGCAAAATTCAAACATTTTGAATTGGAGAGCAATAGACACCAACAATAAAAAAGTAATGGATTACATACACAACCATACATACATTACACACATGCCGATTTTATCACAACAAGAAAGAACCCAGCAACATATCTTAAAGTCATGCAAACATCACAACACCCATATAACACTCTCAAAACAAAATACCCAGAAGAAATAGGGGATTTCCAGAGAGACATAAACTGACGAATATATAAAGAACTGCTCGTGGAAACGTCCACACATACCTATGAGGACGGAACATCTGCCCCCTCCTCGCCAACTAAATCACAGTAAGTAGCCTTTTCCGCTTCTATACTTTTATCTAACATGACCTTGCTCAGAGTAGGCAGTATACATGCACGTCGCCTGAGGTCGCCTTGGAAACAAGGCCATCTACTCAAAGAACTCAGGTCACTAAGTGTTGATGTAGTGGCCATCAGGGAAACCAGACTCTCCGACAAACAAGCTTTCATGCCCATTTTCGGGCATGTCAACTGAGAATGGAAGATAGAATGGTTGTGTTGGTACGGAGAAGTCTGAATCTCAAGATAAGGACTATCTTCCTGGAACCAGAAGGTAATGTGTGGTTGTATATGCTCCGACAGGAGCAGGACAGCCGGATTTCTTCAGACGTCTTGAGGTTTTCCTATTAACGACTCGCCTCGTAGTGTTACTGGGCGACTGGAACGCCGTTTAAAGCCACGTTTGGACTATGTAGGAGAGGGAGTGGTAAAAGTCTCGCAAATCTGCTAAGACATTTCCAACTGTCTGACAGGTACTGACAGGGTTTCCTAGATGTGACAATGTGAACACGAACGAATTGCATAAGGTCATCCAGGTTGTATTATTGTCTTTGCACAGCTTTCTAACGCTGGAGATGTACTATAGTACCAGCTGTTCTCTACCAGTGAACTAAGGTAACACCCCTTAGTTTTCGAGCACCTTCCGGAATATTCGAGCAGTTCCAAGCAGTGCTGTTTTCTGCAAGTGCTCCACCCTTATTGCAGCCCCTATTTGTTCCATGTACTTCTCAAGATTTTTGTTCACTGTTCCCAGGGCTCCGACAATTATTGGTACTACTACCACCTTTTTCGATTATTATTATTATTATTATTCAGTAGTTTTATTTTTATAACGTGCTTTCACTTCACTACCGAGCGCAGCTCTGTGCGCCTTGGGTATGTGCTGTGGTTTGCTGTGGTGCTCTTATGTTTACTGTATTGAAAGTGTTTTGCGTAGAATGTGTGCAG
>NC_068989.1:83721844-83724200 GCF_001194135.2 Octopus bimaculoides
ATTTTCTTCATGTCGAGTAGCCCATTCCGCTTAAAAGATCCCTGAATAAGGTTTGTTTAAGGATGTTGAGCAAAACACCTATGTTTCCAAAGGTGAATTATCCAAACCCCAAAGAATTCCTCTCAACACATGGCTACAATGCTCCCCCACTACTTCTGCTCATGATCAGAGATGCACATATCATCAGCCACCAAGGGACATGCTCAACTGGTTAAGGTCAAATAACTGACAAGCAAATCTGTGGTATTAAGCAGAATATTTGCTGTAGCCCATCTTTTATACCAAGACAAAACAACGTACATGATAACACTTCCAATCAATTAAGATCAGAAGCCATGAGAGCCACTGCCTGGTACTGAATCCGGGCACAACAACAGCTACTATACCATACCTCTACTACTACTATACTACTACTATACTACTACTACTTCTAGTAGTAGTAGTAGTAGTAGTAGTAGTAGTAGTAGTAGTAGTAGTAGTGTTAATGTTGTGGGTGTGAAAAAATCTCTATAAATTTCACAACAGATTTATAAAGCTGTTATTTTTTTTCCTTTTAAGGAATCTGCAGCCATTGTTAAAGAACTGCAAGTAAGATGCAGTTGTGCTGCAGTTTGTTATAAATATAATTAAGTTCACAAATTGAATCATGAGTGAGCCGTTAACACGCCAGGGACATGGCAATTATCGACCAAACTACATTATGTAATGAGAAGACAAAAAGAAAAAACAAAAACCAGCGTGATGATAATAACAGTACCTCCGCCTTCGCTAAGGCGGAGGTAATAAAGATAACAACAGCAGCAACAACAAAAACTACAACAACAACAACAACAACAACAACGATAATAATAATGATAATAATAATAATAATAATAATAATAATAACAATAATAATAATAATAATAATAATAATAATACGATAATAAAAAAAGAGGATGAGGAGTGGGGAAGGAGAGGAGGAGATAAGTGGAAGAGGAGGTGGAGGCGAGGAGGGAGAAGAAGAGGAAGGTGAGGAGAGGCGGAGGAGTAAGAGGAGGAGTAAAACGAGCAGGAAGAGGGGGAAGGGAAGTGGTGGTGGTGGTGCTGCTGCTGGTGATGGAAGAAGAAGAAGAAGAAGAAGAAGAAGAAGAAGAAGAAGAAGAAGAAGAAGAAGAAGAAGAGGCCTGAAATGTTGGGGGAGGGGGTCTAGTCAATTACATCGACCTCAGTACTCAAAATGTTTTATTCTAATCGACTCCGAAAGGATGAAAAGCAAAGTCGACTTCAGCAGAATTTGAACTCAGAATGTAAATATGGAAGTAATGCTGCTAAGCATTTTGTCTGGTGTGCTAACGATTTTGCCAGGTCACCAATAACAACAACAACAACAACAATGATAATAATAATAATAATAATAATGATAATAATAATAAAGATAGACGCAAATAGGCCAGACATCATACTGAAAGACTTCAGACAAAAATCATGCCTCCTCATTGATATGACTGTCCCAATCGATATAAACGTATCTGTCAAGACCTACCAAAAACTGAGCAAATATAAAGATCTTGAAATAGAAATTAGCAAAATGTGGAATCTGAAGACGAAAACAATACCTATTGTCATAGGTGCCCTGGGAATGACAGCGAAACGGGCTGATTACTACCGAGCTCAGATACCAGGAAACCCCAAAATGGCTGAAGTTCAAAAGATAGTGCTCATGGGAACTGCCCATATCCTACGTAAAATAATGTCTATGTGATCTCAAATTTTAAAGCAAACACATAATTTTCTTATGGTTTCTTAAACATTCACTTGAACAAAACTGTACAAATCCAAATATATGGTACCCTAGGCATAACACCTACATGAACTTCTAACTTGTTGTCTCTTGAGGTCTCTGGGTGAGACTTGGATCCAACTTGTACAAATGCAAGACAAAAGTCAAACATAAAATAATAATAATAATAATAATGAGCACAAACCGCAGAGAGTTGAAGACTAGCAAAATCCTCTGGGATCAAGTGCTAGAGCATAACGTACCGGATCTGGTGGTGGTGGTGGACAAGATGCTCCACATGTGCTACATTGTTGATGTTGCATGTCCCTTTGACCCTCGAATATTCAAAAGGTTTGGTGGTGGTGGTGGTTGTGACGGCAGCGATGATGAAGTTGTAGGAGGAGGAGGAGGAGGAGGAGGAGGAGGAAGGACAGGAAGAAGAAGAAGAAGAAGAACAACAACAACAACAACAACAACAAGAACAACAAGAACAAGAACAAGAAGAAGACTGGTTGTGTACAGACCGTTAAACTACTCTTCCATAAATTATCCGTGTGTGTGTATATATACACACTTACATAAATACATATATATATA
>NC_068989.1:83724957-83727711 GCF_001194135.2 Octopus bimaculoides
GTGTGTGTGTGTGTGTGTGTGTGTGTGTGTGTGTGTGTGTGTGTGTGTGTGTGCTTGCTTTGTGAGACTATGTGCATATGTGTGCATGTGTCTGTGTTTGCGAGAGCGTGTGTATACGTGCTTGAGTGTCTATCTGTGTGTGTGTATGTGTGTCTGCGTGCGTCAGTGTGCGCGTATGTATGTGTCTACGTTTCAGACGCTTCTGTAAATGTGTGTGTGTGTGTGCATGTCTTTATGTGTGCGTATTATGTGCCTACATTTTAGAAGCTGTGTGTGTGTGTGTGTGTGTGTGTGTATCTGTGTGTGTGTGTGTCTGTATCTGTGTGTGTGCATGTGTTTATGTGTGCGTATGTACGTGCCTACATTTAAGATGCTTCTCTATATGTGTTTGTGTGTGTGTGTCTGTGTCTGTATTTGTGTGTGTGTGTGTGTACGTGTGTTTATGTATGCATATGTATATGTCTACACTTCAGATGCATCTCCTCCAGATATGTCTATGTGCGTATATATAAATATGTGTAGATACGAGTGTGTAGGTGTAATTGTGTGAACATGTGTGTGTTACGATGTTGCTGTGTGAATTCGTTAATATGAGAATGCGTATTTGTGTATGTAAAATAATGTCTTAGGTTATAAGGCCCAACCTTTACAGATTCGGCTATGTCGGATGAATGAAACTAATACGACCTCCGGCGTTTTTTGATGATAAGCAGGTGTGCTCGCTGTTTGTCAGATATACTTTTCTACAGCTCGTCTCTTTGACAGACCTGCTGTCCTGATTCGGGCGTAGACCGAAGGACGGTGCCTGGCACCAAGAATACCGATAGGAGCTTATTTATATCTCTCCACCTGTCGGGCAATGCTGCCGGTGGAAATTCCACTTTGGCGTTCTATAGAGGTTTTGTGGCAGCCAAAAAGTGATGACATTTTCGGGAAAACTCTGGGCGTCGACTGAAATCAACTGTCTGGTCTGTTCCGTAGAACATTCGGCCTGGGGTTCGAGGATGATTACAGGAATTTTTTCGCATGGCAGAGCTAATGAGAGTCTTTACCTGTTCGAGATAAATTCTACAGGCATGGAGGTGCCGTAGCCAGGCATGTCCAAGATGCACACAGAGCGACGAGACTATCCTCCAGGCACGCGTCCAGTGCTTGAGCATTGCTGACATCTGGGTTTATGTTGAACTCTTATTGTATCGTATAAGACGGACCAAACAATCAACTAAGTCCATTGTGAAGATTGTCCCGCCGCCTACCTTTATAGCATAGACTGACAGGCAGTCTTTAACTATCTGGTGGCTTTAACAAAAAGCAGTTGTGTGGTGGACCAGATTGAAAAGGCTTAAATCAAAGACCTTTCTGATTGATCAAGCTCTCATCAATTCTTTTCAAGTTCGATTTGAAAAGAAAATTAAGGGTGAAGAAGAAAATTCTGCTTTCCAGTAAATTCGTTGAAAGGTGGAAGAACGTGGCAAGGAAGATACGAATGAACGAGCCTGCTTTACGCATGCGCCAATAGTTTGAAGGAGGAGAATTAGAAAAGAACACTCGATCTAGTAGTCAGCGTGGACATGGTCATGTTGGGTTTCTTCGAGAAACCCTGGAAAATCTCACGGCTTTTAGGAAATTATCTCGTTAGAATTTTTGTTTCCTTGTATCATGCTGTTTTACTGATTACACGCTGTCATGTAAAACCCCCAACGCACATCATATCACTTCATACCACAATATACCTTCCTTCACCGTCCTGGATATACTTGTAAACCCTTAGAGATTAATTAAGAAATCATCATCGTCATCATCATCATCATCATCATCATCATCATCATCATCATCATCATCATCATCATCACCATCATCATCATAATCATCATCATCATCATCATCATCATCATCATCATCATCATTGTCTTTTATTTTCTCTTAAGGCTGCAAGCAGACAGAATTGTTAACACGCCAAACAAAATGGTTAGCGATATTTCTTCCTTTGCGTTCGAAGCTGAAATTCCGCCGAGGTCGACTTTGCCTTTCATCACTTCTGGCTCAATTAAATAAGTACCAGTTGAACACTGCGGTCGACACTGCGCAAGCGTGCACGACTGCGTGGGGGCGCGCGTGTATGTGTGCTCGTGTGTCTGTGTGTGTGTGTGTCTTTGTGTGTGTTTTGTATGTCTATGTGCAGTTGTGTGTGTGTGTGTGTGTGTGTGTGTGTGTGTGAAAGAGACAGACACAAAGAGAGTGTAGATCTGTGTTTGTTGATGTATAGCTCTCTATGGAGACAGTGTCAATATGTCTGCCGAAATCAAATGATTATTTGTTTCAAAAACAAGATACCCGCCACAGAAGTAAATAAATGAATACACACACACATACATACATACACACACACACATACACACATATGTGTGTGTGCATGCATGTGTGAGTATGTATGTGTATGCAAGGACGAACTCCGGTCATTTGATAAACATCAATATCGATTTCACATGCAACTGGGAATTTAATACGATATCAATATATTTTCAATCGTATATTTCTATATTTCGTCTCAGTTAAAATTAGACCTGCGAGACCTTTAAAGATTTTCATGAATAAGATGTGCATATGTATACACGCATGACTGGATGGGTGTGTGAGTGTATGTCTGTAGGTAGGTGTGTATGTATGTTTTTATTTATGTGTACATGCTTGTAATCGTGTATATATATATATATATATATATATATATATATATATATATATATATATATATAT
>NC_068989.1:83728640-83730266 GCF_001194135.2 Octopus bimaculoides
TATATATGTATGTATGTATGTACGTATGTATGTATGTAGTATGTGTGTATGTATGTATGTATGTATGTATGTATATGTATATATTATTATATGTATATATACACATATGCACGGCAAACATTATACTGCGATGCTGCAAGAGACATCAGCTACATCAGAACGCTTTGTATTGTGAGCGTTCTGTGGATTTTATCTTTTATGTCGCAAATAAATACAGCATTGTTTTATTATTTTCTTTAATTGCTCGAGAATCGGCAAGATACGAAAATCTGATGGATTTAAGCTCTCGATGAAATTTATAACCTTGCTCTTCGGCGTCAAACGAGTTCTATATACCTGAATTTATTTTACATCGTTATGTGTATTTATATTTGTAAATATACATATATATGTATATAGATATATACATGTAGATTTATATACATGCACATGTATACAAAACGGTGTAAAAAAATGCGGAGGTATATAAAACTTGAATGGTGTTGAACAGCAAAGCTATAAATTTTATTGAAAGCTTAACTCCTACACATTTTCGTATCTCACCGATTCTTTATCAATTAAAGAAACGAATAAAACAATACTGTATTTATTTACGACATAAAAGATACAATTCATAGAATGTCGCAATATAAAGCCTGGTATTGTAGCTGATGTCTCTTGCAGTATCATAACACGCTGTCTGTCTTGCTTCCTTCAACATTTTCAATATTCAATGGCAATTATATATGTAACAGATATTTGACTTATGTTATTTGAAGAAAAAAATTTTATTTGTTTAAACCATGGATTATATGACTATTTTATGACTGTTCGGCTTTCAGCAGATCGTTGGTCATTTTGCAATATTTCAACAAATATTTTGATTTGTATCAACAAGAGGTTAACTCTCTACACGTGAACGTGAAGGCTTCTGTGAAACAATGTGTTTACTTTTCTCTGAGTGACAAATCGCAACCATCTTTAACCTACTGATAATGTTTGGAATGTTGACGTTGATAATGTATTGCGGAAAAGTAATTACAACTAATTGTTCAGATTCTGAAGACTGTATCGGATTACCTGAGAATAGTTTTAAGTCAAGATTCAATCAACATCAATATTCTTTAAAAATTCTGGAAAGGTTGTTTTTGAATACAAGTTTGTTGAAATACATATGATTTGTCAAAGATGACAACGATACTAAAGTAAAATTACTTGGAATATATATGTTTCGGTGCGGTTGAGTTTATGTTTGTCGTAAGAGAAAGAAACGAGGAGGAGAGATATAGAAGATATAGAGAGAGATGAATAAATAGGATTGAGTGGGAGGTAATAGTTTGATAATAATGTGTGTCCGTATATGTATCTTTTTTTTTTTTACTGTGGATTTATGTGTGTTTATGTATGTGTATACGTTGCGTGTGTGCGTATATGTGAGCGGGAAAAAGAATGAAGTTGGAAGGGAAAAGTATGTGAAAGAGGGAAACAGGGAGTAAAAGCGAGTGTGAAAGTAAGAGTAAAAGAAAGTGAGACGAGGAAATTAGAAGGGAATTGGGAGGCGGCGAAGGGGAGAGAAAGGATGATTGAGAGTGCATAGAGGGAGAGAGAGAGAGAGAGAGAGAGAGAGAGAGAGAGAGAGAGAGAGAG
>NC_068989.1:83733857-83734825 GCF_001194135.2 Octopus bimaculoides
ACAACAACGAAACGCATGAATATCGACAACAAAAACAAGAACAAGAACAAGAAGAATCGTAGCACCAACAACAACAACAACAACAACAACAACAGAGGATATGTGAACCACAACAACAACAGTATTAATTCATGTTGAACAACAACGACAGGAACAACAGCAAGAATATTCACAAAAATCCATTTTCTCAACGTTGTCAAAGAAAACGTTAACAGCATTTTTTTTTTTTCAATGTAATCTAGTATACATCCTCCTTCTTTCTAATTCTCCTCTTCCTTCTCTTCGCCATCATCATCATCATCGTCATCGTCGTCATCATCATCGTCATCATCATCATCATCATCATCGTCTCTACTATCTCCATCATTATCAACACCATCATCATAAACACTATTCCCACCACCACCAACATCAACAACGACATCTTCATCGTCATCGTCGTCATCGTTGTCATCACCATCATCATCATCGTCTCTACTATCTCCATCATTATCAACAACATCACCCTCATCATCATCATAAACACTATTCCCATCATCTTCATCGTCGTCATCATCATCATCGTCATCATCGTCATCATCATCATCGTTGTCAACACACCACCATCAAACTCCCCAATATCACTATCAACTAAGTGACGTGTGTTTCCCTCACAGCAGCAACAGCAGCACCACCACCACCATTACCACCACCACCACCACTACCATCTGTTACTATGGTGATGACAAGCAAGATGGACGGTATGTTTAATAGTTCAGAGATTGCCAAATCTTTCTGAACGTGACAAGAATACATTTTACTCATGTGATTGGCCACCACCACCATCATCATCATCATCATAATCATCATCACCGATATCACCCTCATCTCTTACTTCGTTGATGAGCAAGCCTTCTCGCACTGATTTTTTTTTCTTTCTTTCTCTCTCTCTCTCTCTCTCTCTCTCTCTCTCTCTCTCTCTCTCTCTC
>NC_068989.1:83734887-83737570 GCF_001194135.2 Octopus bimaculoides
GTGTGTGTGTGTGTGTGTGCGTGTTTGTGTGTGTGCGTTTGTGTGTGTGTGTGTATGTGTGCGTGTTTGTGTGTTTTTCTGTGTATTTTCTGTGTGCGTGTGTGTGTGTGTGTGCGCGCGCGCATGAGAGAGAGAGTATATGTGTTGTGTAAAATATACGAAGCCCAGTATACCCATCATGACTACCCGTCTGATAAGGGTACACCAGGCACATGCATCACAACCATATGTACGCGACATGGTGATCTCATATCAAGATAAACAGCGCATGACCTCGCAGCTAAAATTTTCTTCAGGTCGAGTAGCCCATGCCACTCAAAATTTCCCTGAATAAGGTTTGTTTAAGGATGTTGAGCAAAACACCCATGTTTCCAAAGGTGAATTATTCAAACCCCAAAGTATTCCCCTCAACACATGGCTATGATGCTCCCCTACTACTTCTGCTCATGATCAGAGATGTACATATCGTCAGCCATCAAGGGACATGCTCAACTGGTTACGGTCAAACAACTGACAAGAAAATCTGTGGAATCGAGCAGAATATTTGCTGTAGCCAATCTTTTATACCAAGACAAAACATTGCACATGATAACACTTCCAATCATTTAAGATCAGAAGCCATGAGAGCTACTGCCTGGTGCTGCATCCGGACATTTATTATTATTATTATTATTATCATTATTATTATTATTATTATTATTATTATTATTATTATTATTATTCATTGCCTTAGCACAGCTTCTAACGCTGGAGATGTAAGTTCAAACTGTCATAAACATAAACATCTCCGAAAAAATTGGTCGACAAATCAAAACGATTGTTCCTGGTGCGATGATTGAAGAGTGTGCGGTGTGGACTGTATGTTAGAAAGTCTGTATGAAAATTAATGGTTGGTTGTATTGGAATTTCAGGAAATTTTTCCGCTGTGATTTTCCACCCGGCGTCAATAAGTTTGTCACATAACATTTGTCCTGAAAGTAAAAACTTCTCAAATTTCAAAGCAAATATTCTCAACCAAAATGTTCTCTTGCCAACTGACTCAGAGGAATGGGAAATCAGCTTTCTCAGCTTCTTTTCTTTTTTCTTTTTTTTTTCTTTTTGTCTTCAGGGCCGAAATTTCCTTTTTTTTTTTCTTCTTTTTTTTTTCGAAGTTCATCAAGCAATTACACAAATAACTGAAACAAATTTTAAAAAGAACATACCTGTTCAAGGACATTCAAATTCTCCTTAATGCCTGCACCAAGCAATATTAATTTTGAACGAAAGTGTTCAATAATAGCTTCCATCATGTGAAATGAATTGCTCTCACCAATCAATTTAAACTTTTGAAGCAATGAATCGTCAGACTGTGGTACACACATTGGTATATCTGATGTAAGACCATCCGGTATAGTTTGTTCTGCCTTTATCCAGAAATGATAAATGGCTCTTGATTTTAGCACCAAAATGATTAAGTGTTTTAACTGATAGGAATGTCGATTTCTCATTTTGTGATTTGAATGGTACAAAATCCATTGGCCCAGGATTGGGCTCAAGAAGGAATAAAACGCAAAATCTGTAAATTATTTTACGATCTTCCTTAGACACCCGAGTGGAGTTTGAACTCATGCAGCATTTGTCCATTATAACTTAAGTCCAACGTCTTAACCACTCGGCCATCGTGGTATTGACGTATACAGACATGACTTTTAACCTTTTTGACTCGTTTGACCGTCAAGTGGTGACCCTTGAAACCTCTGAGCCTGTACATTATATTTTTATCATTCTATTGTCTCAACTATTTGTATTACTTTTTGCCGACACCATGCATCACTCGCTTCATAAGATTCCATCATTTTCTAAGGCATCTTACGATATTTTACTTTAGCCTCATCACATTGTAATGTATTGCTATGTGTGTGCATATTCTTTATCGTTTCCTTACTCTCATCAGAAATTTCATTACCTGTTACTTTATTACTTTCATCTTTTTTTATGTAAGCTCTCAAATCGTAAATGACAGATGATCGTTCTGCAGTTTCTTACTGCACAAACATCCTACACAGATGATTTATTTATAGCGATCAAATGCTTCTGCCGCACATAAGCTCACTTCCTTTAATAAGTCAATATACACTTATTTCTTTATCCACTAAGCTTCACCTCCTCTCAACCAATTATTATTTTCTTATTCCTTCTAAATCTCTTCTAATACAGCTCGTTCGTTCGTCTTATTCCTTCTAAATCTCTCCTAATACAGCTCGTTCGTTCGTTCGTACGTTAGTTAGTCAGTCAGTCAGTCACCTAGTTAGTTTGTTAATTAATTAATTAGTTAGTTAGTTAGAAGGTTGATTAGTTGGTTAATTAGTTATTTTATAGGTTCGTTAGTTAGTTGATTGGTAGACTAAGTAAATAGATTAATTGGGTAATTCTTTCTTTCTTCTCTTGTGTTTGGCCTTTTTTTGTTGGTCTAACATTTGATAATTTCCGTTCTGTCTGTGTGTCAAAACGCCAGATTCTTCATCTGTCTTTATTGACTGAGTTCATACAGATAGTCTCTCCGTCTCTCTCTCTCTCTCTCGCTCTCCCTTCCCCCTCTCTCTATCTCTCTCCCTTCCCCCTCTCTCTCTCCCTCCCCCTCTCTCTCCCTTCCCCTCTCCCTCCCTTCCCCCTCTCTCTCTCCCTTCCCCCTCTCTCTCTACTT
>NC_068989.1:83737685-83746427 GCF_001194135.2 Octopus bimaculoides
CTCGCTCTCCCTTCCCCCTCTCTCTATCTCTCTCCCTTCCCCCTCTCTCTCTCCCTCCCCCTCTCTCTCCCTTCCCCTCTCCCTCCCTTCCCCCTCTCTCTCTCCCTTCCCCCTCTCTCTCTACTTCTCTGTGTGTCGGTGATTTTATGCAGAGAGTAGAGCCAAATTTATTGTGAAGATTAATACGGGTGGCACTTCATTACACGCACATACAAACACATACACATATATTCACACGCACACGCATACAAACACACACACACACACACACACACACACAAGCACGAATATATATTTATGCGCGCATGCACGTGTGTGTGTGTTTATGTGACTGTGTATGCATATCCACTTCGTGTAGGGCAGATTCGGCTGAATCAATCGTTTCCAGAAAAGCAACCTGTTTTTGTTTGTCCGATGACCAGGATGAAAACTATTGTGTGGTGTACGAGATTGAAATGACTGGGCACAGACACTTTTGAAGTAGGAGCTTTGAACAGTGATATGTAATAAATACAATATCACTACCAGTTCAAATATGCTTGTGGCATGTTTGGACAAATAAACCAGCCATTTACTGCGTTTAGTCAGGGAGATAATTTCTCGTTGTTGACAATGGTGTAGATAGACCTGGATCAGTTCTGTGTGATGCAGACTGTGTGATGCAGCATTTCGGAGTAGTTGTCTCCTCTTCAGCCACAGACACTGGGAAGAACGCACTGCAAACTGATAAAAGTAAGTGATTCTCTCATGCTATTTCAGTCACGGTACGATGGCTGATAACGCTATGCGGCGGCTCACCGTAAGTAAATTACGAAGTAGGGGCCCTAACAGTCTGGAAAGGGGGCGCTGCGAACTGATCTAGATGTATTTACACCATTGTCAGCTGTGAGAAATTTTCTCCATGGCAAAACACTGTGAATATCTGTGGCTGTAGGAGTGGCTGTGTGGTAAGTAGTTTGCTTACCAAACACATGGTTCCGGGTTCAGTCCCACTGCGTGGCACCTTGGGCGAGTGTCTTCTACTATAGCCTCGGGCCGACCAAAGCCTTGTTAGTGGATTTCGTAGACGGAAACTGAAAGAAGCTCGTCGTATATATGTGTGTGTGTATATATATATATATGTATGTATGTATGTATGTATGTATGCATGTATGTGTGTGTGTGTGTATATGTTTGTGTTTCTGTGTTTGTTCCCCCAACATCGCTTGGCAACCGATGCTGGTGTGTTTACGTCCCCGTAACTTAGCGGTTCGGAAAAAGAGACCGATAGAATAAGTACTAGGCTTACAGGAATAAGTCCTTGGGTCAATTTGCTCGACTAAAGGCCACAGTCATATGATTGAAACAAGTAAAAGGGTATTAGTCCAAACATGCCACAGGAATATTTGAACTGCTAGTGATGTTGCATTCAGACACTTACCTCATAAACCAGCTCCTCAAGTGCTTCTCCAAGTTCCCAGTAAAGAAGCGATGCCATTTTTCCTGTAGAAATTTGCTGAAAGGAGGATGAGAATGCTGGAAATGGGTTACATGAATGAATTCACTCTTAGCTTACACCTGTAGTTTGGAAAACACAAATCAGGTTTGTGTCTAAGGTACTGCTCCTCCAACAGGAACATCTGCCTTTCCTGCCTTTATTTTGTAAACCTAATTTGTTTTTCATAATTGATTTTCCATAGCTGGCTCCACTCCTTTGTTATAATGTGTCTTTGCAATGTCTCCGTCATCTTTCTCGCTTGTGTCAAATAATAAAGGAACGATAAATAAAACGATTCGTCAGTTTTCCCATTAATTATATTTTTATTGCATGATTTTACGGCACTACCGAGCACGCCTCAATGAACCTTAGGTAACTGCTGTGTTTTATTTCGTATTTTGAATTGAGAGTTTCTCTGCGAAGTGTGTAATGCTATTGTCTTTATATATTTTTCATATTTGTAAGTTCTGGGTGTTTGATGTACTCTTTTAATCCCCACATTCAGATTACTTCCATTTCCAGGGGTTTTTTTGTTTTGTTTTTTTTCAGATAAAATTTCCACTTTTTTTAAAGATACTATATTTTCTGCTGAGATTGCTATTTTGTTCACGATGCAACTCTTTTCCAACTGTCATTAGCAACAACATCTAGTCAAATAACCTTGTCAATGCAGATTAGCATCTTTCAAAGTACAATCACTTTGCCATTCTCTGTAACCTTATCTGATGTACGTGTATACCGCCCCTTTCTTTCTGGTATTTTGTAATGCTGACATAATTTCCAGTCTATGAAAAGTTTCAATTTTGTCATGTGTTTACATGTATTTTCCTTGGCTAACTATCAGCAGCAGCCAGAGACAATGTAGTTAATTGTTTCTTCCCATTCTTCACTTAATTTACAGTTAATTAAGGCGTAGGAGTGGCTGTGTGGTAAGTAGCTTGCTTACCAACCACATGGTTCCGGGTTCAGTCCCACTCTGCGTGGCACCTTGGGCAAGTGTCTTCTACTATAGCCTCGGGCCGACCAAAGCCTTGTGAGTAGATTTGGTAGACGGAAACTGAAAAGAAGCCTGTCGTATATATTATATTTATATGTATGTGTGTGTGTATATGTTTGTGCGTCTGTGTTTGCCCCCCCCCCCAACATCGCTTGACAACCGATGCTGGTGTGTTTACGTCCCCGTAACTTAGCGGTTCGGCAAAAGAGACTGATAGAATAAGTACTAAGCTTACAAAGAATAAGTCGTGGGGTCGATTTGCTCGACTAAAGGCGGCGCTCCAGCATGTCCACAGTCAAATGACTGAAACAAGTAAAAGAGTATATTCTGCATACATGCTTTTCGTGGTTTCTATTGGGAACGCCACGGCCCAGTGCCGCTATCAAGACAACTTAAAGCCCAGTTTTGAATCTATTGATTCCCAGCCAATGTAGTAGTTCTGTCTTTAACCCTAGGTTTCATCAGGCCAGTTACCCGGTGTCCATGGCATATAAACGACCGAGATCAAGACATTTCCCCTGAACGGGACGCCGGTCTGTCGCAGGGTTACTCACTTATAGCTGAATGAGTTGGAACAACATGAAATGAAGTGTTTTGCTCATCAACACAACACAGCACCCTGCCAGGGAATCGAAACCGTGTGACGATCGTGAGTGTAACACCTTATCCTCTAAGCCACGCGCTTTATATTTCTTTGTCTATTTCTACCTTGTTAACTTTAGCTAATTAACAGATTTTCTTGCCATCCTTTTAGCTTTGCATTTTTTGCATCCCGTTTTTTGGCTAATAAATGGAACAGCCAGAGTATTTCTAGCTATTATTTTTGTTTCTTTACCTTCATTTGTTTTGAATATTTAACTAATGCATGTTTTTAATACCTCTTCCAAACATTGTTTTTCTTCTTCGTTCTATTATGTCTAGTTTCTGATTCTTAATTATTTATAGCTCTGTATTTACTCTAATCTTCTTATCAAACATGACATTAGCGTATTTAAATAATTTCCTTTAGTTTTGGAGGGTTTTTTCAGTGTTATGTCGGCACATTTTTCCAATCCGAATCTCGTTCTTTTATTTTGTAGCTCTTCATGTACGTTGTTTACTTGGGTTTTAATCGTCTTTTATGAGCGGATTTGAGAGAATACCCACTATACTCCGGTACTCCTGCGAATATAAATTCATTCAACAAAGTGATATTCATGTTCGTGTCTGTTTTGATTAGACATGCGATAGTTAAGTTTGCGATTTTTATTACTGAGGCTATTTCATTGTTTATTTATTTTTTTAGGGGTACCTTCATAGATTTATTAAATTTTATTCTTTAATCATTTCCACCTTTAGATTAGTCATCATCATAGTTTCCGTTTTGAGAATTTCCTATTATTAAATTTTTCCCATATTTTCTTTTATTTATATTTTGCTTCTGTTCTGTTTCATTTTTTTTTTTTTTTTCTCTACGTGTTCTGGGTTTGGATTGGTCGGGTTTTATCATTTATTTGGATTACTTTGTGCATTTTAGGTATATCTTGCTATGTAAGTTCGAAAGGTTTTTCTTTTATTTTTGTCATTATTTTACGCTCCTTGTATTTTATTTACATATTCTTTAAGCATTTTTTTTCAATTTCTCATATTCTTCAGCGTTGACAATGTGTCATCTTAAGTTAGCAATCCTGTTTGGATCGTAGATCAGGGTTATATTCTCAAAAAAACTTTATACAAAAACATAGTCGTTGTTTCATTGCAGGGATAGTGTGTGGCGATAAAACGTGCATGAAGTATAGAAATGTATTCTCGTATTCATTTATGCTTTGTTTTGTTTGCAAGACATGATGAAAAAAATCCGGTCCTGTATTTAACGTGTCGTCGTTTTAATGGTTTCTAAAAACCGACAAGTAGAAACATTGCCATATCATTATTTATAGGAGGTAAAAATCAATAAATTTCAAAGCAAATCAGCGTAATATTTACAGTTATCCTTCATTCTTTTTGTCATTTGCTGACACTTCGCTTCGTTTGTTTGTTTATATAAAGAGTGAATCGGTCTAGTGCTTCGTTAGTTTATTTACAAATATTCTTTTCCACTCGCCTTATTTTTATTGCATGTTATCACTGTAGCACCGAGTTGTGTGCAGTGCTTTGGTTTATCTTTGCTGTTGTTTTTACACATTCCAGAGTGTTCCAGGTGATATGTATGCAGTGCCTAAAACTGCTAATTTGTTTATGTTGTGTATATTTGATTTCGGTTATGTATTTGTTTGTTTGTTTTTCTTCCCCAAAACATCTATTATTGTACAGACTGCTTTTGTGGTCAGGCTCCGTATTCGGTTTATCTTTATATTCGGATAATTCCTCCATTTCATTGAAAGAGACATCATCATCTGTTGGGACTGCTACTTCGATTAGGAGGCATCTGAATTTCTGAATCGATTAGCTTTGATCTCCTGGTCTGTGTCTATTGTCATATCCAAGAGTATTCTCACTTTATTATTCCTCAAAACATATTCTGGTGTATATTTGCAACTCCTTTATTCTGTTGTTAGTTAGACTGCTGAAATAATAGCCAGCGTAAGTCCCAACTTTGTCATGTCTGCTCGATATATTCTTTCTCATCTATCACAAAACAAGTGGAAACAGCAGTGTTAGTTTCTGACCCATCTCCACATATTCTTCAATTATTGCATTTTGTTGTATTATATGCTTTTGGAGGTTTCTGGTATGAAAACTGACCCTCTGCGCAATCATGAATCCTTTAGTCTCAGCCTTGAGCTCTGAGCTTCTCAACTAATACTATGCTTTTTTTTTTTCACTTTTTTTTTTCCATCTCCAGCTTATTAACTCTGTTCGGCTGTTGACCAAGTCGTAACTTTTCCTGTCATCCTTTTGCATTAGCATTCTGTAACCCTGATTCTGTTTTAGATTATAGTTGTTTCAGAATTTCTATAATTGTTCTTTGTTTTTATGGCTATCTGTCATTTTATTGTTGGTTTCCGTGTAAACAGACAACAGTTGCTTCATTCAGCCAATACTTCGTAGCTATTTGTATTAACCTCTCATATTTCTCTACTCGATATTTTTCTACTTCTAGCGTGAATATTTTACGATAGTTTTTTTTAAAGTTAAAAACAAACTCTTTCTATGTCAGATTTGAAGTCGCTTAATTTAAACACAGACATTCTTGATTTTTATTGTCTAGTGTTACCGGTTCGTTTACCATCCAGTTGTGAATATAACCAAGAGAGGTACAGCATTGATACCTGTCGCCTTACCGTTTGCGTTTAGCCTTGTTTAAATACAAATCTAAAGCGTCTTTTAGGACCGAGTAGACACCTAAAACATTTTCGTACTTAATTTTGTCTGCTGTGTGTGTGTATGTGTGTGTATGCGTGCGTGTGTATTTATGAGCGTGTCTGTGTTTGTGTCTGTGTGTATGTGTGTGTGCGTATCTTGTGTGTGTGTGTGAGTGTGTGTGTGTGTTTATGCGTATGTGTATGTGTGTGTGTGTGCGTGTCTGTATGTATGTGTGTGTATGTGCGTATCTTGTGTGTGTGTATGTGTGTATGTGTGTGTTTGCGTGTTTGTGTGCAAGTGTGTCAGTGTGTGTATTTATGTGCGTGTCTTTTGTGTGTGTGTCTATCCTTGCATCACCGCCTGACAACCAGTGTTGGTGTGTTTACGTCCCCGTAACGTAGCAGTTCGTCAAAATAGACCGATAGATTAAGTACCAGGCTGAGAGAAAATAAAAATAAAGCACTGGTGCCGATTCGTTCAACTAAAATCCTTCAAGGTACTGCTCCATTACGGCCGCAGTCTAATGACTAAAACCAGCAAAAGATAAACAGTAATAGCTAGCACCACTACCACTAAACCACGATCACTACCACTGGTACTATAGTACCACTTCTACTACTACTATACCATCATCCCTACTACCACCTTACCATCACCACTAATACTGTGTTATAACATACTACTACTACTACTACCATGCTACAAATGACAAAAACATACCATCAACACTTTCGCCACAACCATACCATCAACACTACTACTCTACTGTCACCAGTACTATAAAGCTATGATTTACTAATACCACTGACACCACTGCCATATCATCAGCACCACCATCATACTATCACTATACTATCGGCATACCACTTTCATCAGAACTACCACCCCTACCATCGGTAGTGTAATGCTACAACGTATTAACATCACCAACACCACCATCATACCATCACAACTACCACAACTACTACTACTACTACTACTACTACTACTACTACTACTACTACTACTACTACTACTACTACTAATATCTCCACTACTATCAGTACTGCAATACTAAAGTCTACTAATACCATCAACACTACAACCACAATTGTCATCATCACCACCACTACCACTACTACCACCACTACTACTACTACCACCACAACAACCACTACTACTACAATCACCACTACCATCACCACTACTATCATCACTGCCTCCACCAACACCACTATCACCACCACCACAACTGCCACCACCAATACCACCACCACAACAACCACCACTACCACTACCACAACAACCACCACTACTACCTCCATTACTACTATCACCATCACTACCACCACAACCACCACCACTACCACTACCACCACCACTACTACAACCACTACCACAATCACTACTACAACCACTACCACCATCACTACCACCACAACCAACGCTACCACTATAACCACCATTAGTATCACCACTACCACTATCACTGCCACTACTACCACCAACACCATTACCACTACCACCAGCACTATAATTCTACAATGTACTAAGACTACCACCATTACAACCATCACCACCACACCATCACCACCTCCAACATACCATCACCATACCACTACCACTACCACCAATACTACAAACATCAACAGAACAATAAATGTCTGTTGCAATTCAAGACAATTACCTTGCGTCTCGCATGATTTCAATATTCCTCTAATTTAATTTGCATACAGTCTGTCTGTGCGTCGCGTGTGTCATGAGTATATGTGCGTGTATGGTATGGACGTCTGTATCTATGTATGTATGGATGCATGTATGTATGTATGTATGTGTGTATGTGTGCATGTATGCATAAATATACGTATGTATCTGTGAATGTAGGTTTATGTGTATATATATATGAAAGTATGTGTATGTTTGTATATCTATGTCGATATCTATGTATATACATATGTATGTCCGCATACATATAAAATATACATAAATATATATGTGTGTGTGTGTGTGTGTGTGTGTGTGTGTGTGCGTGTGCGTGTGCGTGTGTGTATGTGTGTGTGTGCGTTCGTGTCTGTGAGTGTATATATATATATATATGTACGTATGTATGTACGTGTATATATATATATATATATGCGATTTTTCTTGTAGTTTCAGCTCAGAGCTGTGGCCATGCTAGAACACCGCCATTTTGCTACACTGTTGAAGCAATCCAGCAAAGCTTCACAAAGAAGATCGACTCTTTGCAACTGCTTAGCTACTGGGAAAGGCTGAAACAGCTAAGACTCTACTCCCTAGAGCGAAGGCGGGAGAGGTAAGCAATAATATACATGTGGAGGATCCTGGAAGGAATTGTGCCAAATTTTGGAATTGAAAGCTACACCAATGACAGAACGGGTGGACACTGCACAGTGCCAAAGATCCCAGCAATACCATCTCACTTCAGGACCAGTTACTGCAACATACATAGCCTTTTCCGTTTGTTTTCCTGTCTTGTTTTCTTTTCCGTTAGTTTTCCTGTCTTGTTTTCTTTTCCGTTTGTTTTCCTGTCTTGTTTTTTGTCCGCCACTACATTCCTCCATGGCACAGGTTTAATTTGTGTATACAAATTTAATTTGCAGTCCATGGGAAGAGCCGTTTTAACGATGCGTCCTGCCCAACTCTTCGAAACGCCGGTGTTAAAACGGGGGTAGCTGATGAAAGAAAATGTTCTCTATGTGGCGTGTGTGTTTTCTGTACACTGGTTATTATTATTTTAATGTCTACGTTTTGTTTGCAATGTCCTATACTCAGATATGCACCTATATATACAGGTAGACGTAGGTATGCACATACATGTACGTATATATGCATATACTCATTTATTATTTGTTTATATATATATATATATATATATATATATATATATATACATGCATACAGATGTATATATACATTAATATGCACACGCACACATACATACATACATACATACATACATACATACATACATTCATACATATAT
>NC_068989.1:83748901-83751362 GCF_001194135.2 Octopus bimaculoides
TAGTAGTAATAGTAGTAGTAGTAGTAGTAGTAGTAGTAGTAGTAGTAGTAGTAGTAGCAGCAGCAGCAGCAGCAGAAGCAGCAGCAGAAGCAGCAAGAAGAAGGAGGAGGAAAAGGAGGAGGAGGAGGAGAAGCAGCAAGAAGAAGAAGAAGAAGAAGAAGAAGAAGAAGAAGAAGAAGAAGAAGAAGAAGAAGAAGAAGAAGAAATAAACATGTCCAAATAATTTTGAGTGTAGAGAAAACATTTTTTTTACGAAATTCTATTGAAAGAAAATGTAATTAGAAAATATAAATTAGCAATTTTGTTTAATTAGTTAAAAAAATATAATTAATAGTGTCATGTTGACATCTTCACTGTTTACAACATCCGCGAGAAACAATCACTACTAAGACAGTACGATTTACTTCCCTTGGTAAGACAAGCGGCATCTTAGCAAAATACATTTTCGCCTCCATTAAAAGTACAACTGATGATCTTCTGAGAGAACAAGAGTGTAGGGAAATGGAAAGAATTGAATAAAAGTAGAAAAGTCAACAAAGAAAACGGAACAAAGATTACTGAACAAAGATGAGTGAACAAAGATAAGACTAAACAATGATGAGTCCTAAACAAAGATAAAAATGAACGAAGATGAAAAATAATGAACAACGATAAATATGAAGGGAGGTTAAAAACAGAACGAAACGATGGCTTAAAATGTCTGTTTCTATTAAAATATATTCAGCAATGTTAGTGTTTTCTGAGAATAGTTTTATGGAGAACTAATGTAGCATTCTGCTTCTGAAATGCTTTTATTTGTTGAAATGAATATATTTTATGCAGTTTAATGGTGCATGTTGTTTTGTTTAATGGTGTATAATGTATAATATCTGCGATGTAAATATAGATCGGCGTTGATATGCGTGTGTAGAGGAAAAAAAGAGAGAGAGGGAGAGAGAGGGGAGAGGAGAGGGGGGAGTGAGAGGGGAGAGAGAAAAAGAGGGGTAGAGAGAGAGAAAGATAGGGGTGAGTGAGAGAGAGACAACTCAATTGACTGACGGACAGACAGACAGTGAGGTAGATAGATAGACAGATAGATAGATAGATAGATAGATAGATAGATAGATAGATAGATAGATAGATAGATAGATAGATAGATAGTTTCATCATGCTTAGCTCTGCAAAAAAGGAGTCTATATATTACTCTATATGTTCGGCATGACGCTGTGTGTTTGTGTGGAGGCATCCGTTAGCCTCGCGAGATCATAGATCTGATCCCACTTGTCTGCTTACAGTCTCTCAGTGAGAGAGATCTCTAGCGATGTCCATCTACCTTTCCAACTCTCATGTAAAGAGACAACATGTATCTCTTACCGACATTTTTGAAACGAAGATGGCGTCATCCCTGCGTTATCTTAACGGAGGCTACTTAATACCTGCAGAGGTATTACATAAGATGACACAGCTCGAGCTACGACCTCATGTTTGGTGACTCGGTTAGTGCGCTTGATGACCAGTATGCGTCTTATGCAGTGTGGCTGAATACGTTGGTACGCCACTCTTGTCTGAAGTGGATAATCCAAATACAATTTCTTTAGACTGCATCCTTGATGTGCGCCGTCTGCTTGCAGTCCTCCCATTGTCAGTTTAGCTAGTGTTTAACCAGTCCTTTCAGTACATCTGTTGATCTTAGACTCTAGGGATGTGATGGTGGAACTGAGGTATGTGAACTTGTGGTCTCTGTGTGGCTTGTAGTTGTTGATGATAATGATAGGTGAGAGCTCAGCAACTTGGCGCAGCAGTTTCGTTTTCTTTCAATGATGGTGAAACCGAAGTCATGATCGGCTCTTGTGAGACTATCAAGGACGCGTTGCATTTACTCCTGGTGTGTTATCAGCGCCGCATCGTCTGCAACCAGCATGTCGCTGGAGGGGCACTTCGCGTACTTTGGTTTTCGCATCAATCGGGACAGGCTTAGTAGTTTCCTGTCTAATCTCCAGTGAAAGTAAATGCCATGAGTTGGGATGCTTCAGTATGACAGCGAAGAGGGTAGAGGCGAGTACACAACCTTATTTGATTTCACTGCAAATACTGACGGATTTCGATGAAAAGCCACCAAACATGCTTCATGTTTGTGTAGAATGATTGAACAATTCAAAGGATCCGCGGAGGGTACCTAATTCTGGCAAGGATCTTAAGCGGTCTTCTCTAGTTACAGAGTTGAAAACCTTCAGGGCGTCAACATTACAAATAGAGCGATCGTCATGCTTTCCACATTTTTCTTGTAACTATCGAAGGGATATCATGCGAATTGTTGACTGATCTGGCCTCACAAATTTGTTGCTTTTCAAGGAATAAATTTAAAACCGTTTGTGTTTTCTGGAGTCTTATTAAGTTATTAACAGTAGTAAAATGCCAATAATCTTTGTGTGTGTGCGTATACGTACATACATACATACATACATACATATATATATATATA
>NC_068989.1:83752234-83756565 GCF_001194135.2 Octopus bimaculoides
ATATACATATACAGCAACCAGCCATGAGACTCGAACTCATATCCTATCTCTGCTGTTCTATCAGCGTTTATGCGTTTGAAAATCAAAATTATCATCTTCTTTGCATCTCACAATACACATTTCAACGCTTCTAAAACAGACATTAGTTTGTTTACATTTATCGTAATACATGTATTTGTTACTAAATGTGACTAGGGACTTAAGAAACACCTACATTGCTAGAAATAAGAGCTAAAATTCTCTAATGCTGGTCAACGCACATGAATGAAAACATACATTAACAGTGACTCGAATCTTCCGAAAAATGCCGACCATAATTTCGGACATTTATGGTTCTTGTTAGTCTGTGTTTTCATCCATGTGCGTTAACTACAGCATTAGAGCATTTTAGCTGTTATTTCTAGCAATGTCGGTGTTTCTTAACACTCTGGTCACATTTTGTGACAATTATAATTCCGCTTTTTGGTGAAACATTGCAACCCGCTGTTTATATTAATTTTGTGTGTGTGTATGTGTGTGTGTGTGCATACATATACAGTGTGTTCAAAAAGTCTCTCCACAGTGAAATTTTCAAGAGTTTTTTTCGGTGACCGGATTATTTCGAAGGGACTTTGGCCACCAAGATCACCTGATTTAACACCGCCACACTTTTTTTAAGGGGGGGGAAGCAAGTAAAGGATCAGTGTATAAGAATCGCCCGAAAACCTTAATAAATTAAAAGACACAATCATAACATTCACACGGACCATACCGCAACAGACTCTCCAAGATGTATTCCAAAACATGTGCAGAAGAGTCAACTTATGTATTTAAAATAAAGGACGACACTTTCAACACCTTTTATAAAGTTTTTTAAAGTCTTGTAAAGTCTAATATATTCTTTTGTAGTCTTATGCCATCTTATAAATATTTATTTTGCAATACTTACTGCGGAGAGATTTTTTGAACACCCTGTACATGCCCACACATATGTATGAATGTACTACACGTGTATAAGGGATGACCACTAGGTGGACATCCAATATGCTAGAAAGAGATCATCAACGACCCAGCCACAAAGAAAAATAATGTTCTCCAAAAAAATTTCGCAAAAACACCAGAACAGTACAAAATGAGAAATATACAGAATTAAGAATGAATGTATGAGTGTATATATGTATGCATGCAAATATGTATATATGTATTCTATGACAATGTTTGATATTTAGGATGTTCGTTTTATTGTGCCAGTGAGTGTGTATTTGTATTTCCGTGTGTGGGTGTTTGACTAAGTACAAATGTTTATAAGTGTGTGCTTTCTTTATATTTGCGGATGAACTTCAACAGATCAACGAACCGAAACGAACTGTTGTAAAAAAGAGAATTTAATAAGTAAATGCATTTTTTATGTTCGAAGCATTGTCAAAATAAAATAAGACCAGATAAATGATATAACAGTATAATATTCGTAAGAGTTAGTAGGCTTTCCTTGACATGTAGGGGAGACAAATCTAAACACGTTTCGTCTTATATTGAAGGCTTATCAGCGAAAGAATAGCATCCCTTTAGACAAGTGTTGTCAGTATTTCTTATTTCTCTTTCAAAATATTTTTCTTATATCCGCAGTATGTGATACGTTACCTTTTAGCTACACTCTGCCCCAGTTGGAGCTGTTTAGATTGGTAGAATCGTGGTGGCTTGGCAAAATTGTTAGAGCCTTAAACAGTTTGCTTCGGTTCTTTACGTATTGAGTTCAAATCCCGCCTTTCACACTTTCAAGGTCGATAAAATGAAGTACCAATGGAATAATAGGATTGATGTAATCGATTAACCCGGCTCTAAAAAATTTTATGTGTTGTGCATAAATGAGAAACAACTGTCAGGCACTTCCGGTATTTTTATTGAAGATATATATTCTGTGCTGAATGCAGTTAATCTCTATCAGAATGTATAGTTATTATGTTGCCTTGGAGTATGGCATCTGGGCTGTTCTTTTTGATATCATTGACATGCTGTTCATGTTTGTCCCAAATTATTATCGCCAGGTAATCGCCACACCATGGTTTTCGTGCAAGACTAAGTCACTTATTCTCAGCGTGCATGTCGAAATACCACCATCTTGCTAAATGAACATAGCTGCTTTCCTGTCACCTCAGGCGATATAATCTGTCTTTATAAGGACTAATCATCTGGAAATGATGTGATCAGTTGTCTCTTTCTATTGATTACATAATCTTATATAATATGTCGTTGCAAGACTGGTCAACCACATATGATGCGGTCGATTGTCTTATTACATTAAACACAGTCTCTTTTACTACGTCTTGGTGAGGACAGGTCAACCAGAAATCTTGTGACCAGTTTTATACAAATCTACAGTCGATATCAGCCTCTTGCTTCATTATTTTATCATGGTTATTGTTGACTGAGAAGTATTAATCTTTTTGTCTTAAAAATCAGACTTCCCGTTTCAGTTTTTTTTGCTTTTATTCCAGATTCTTTTAGCTTTTCTTCACTGTCATAATGGTTTATTTTCTCCATTTATAGTCTTGCAGAATATTGGTCAGAAAAGAGTTGTTTTCTTATTTTAATTTTACTTCTTTAATTTTCTTTTTCTAAAGTTCCACTTTGATATATATATATATATATATATATATATATATAACGTTTTCTGCCGTTGTTTTGTCATCATCTAAATCTGTTTTCTCTGGTGCAATTAACTTTTAGCTCGTATTTTTCCCGTTGTATACAGCAAAGAGCTGGGTATTTTTGTTGTTCTGTTTTGTACTTTATTCTTTGTTGTTTTTTTTTACATGTAATTCTAATGAGTTTCCCTTTGTTTTCTTTTAAATGTTTCATTATATCCACTCTGATTATTCTCTAATAGCCCATTAATTGTATCTGGCCTCTTTGTGTGTTCATAGTAGTTACATCTTATTTACATCAGATTTAGTACGGTAAGTCCATAATGCAGTTGTAGCTTTAGTTTTCCTATCTAAGCTCTTCAATTCACGTAATTTTTAGTTGATTATATTGAAAGCGATGTCTTGTATGTCGATACCTATTGTCTTGTATCGGTCATTAAGTATAGGTTGTTTTTTTTTTATATATTAATTACTCCGCTGGGGTTGCGAACTGGCAGAATCGTTAGCCCGCCGGACAAAATACTTAGTAGCATTTCACCCGTCTTCACGTTCTGAGTTCAAATTCTGCCGAGATCGACTTATCCTTTTGTGGGGTCGATAACTTAGGTACCAGTTGAGCACTTGGGTCGATGTAATTGACTAGCCTCCTTCTCCGAAATTGCTGACCGTGTGCCAAAATTTGAAAAAAATATTAACTCTTCCGTCAGACTCTCTTCTCGTTTTTTCCTTCGCTTTTGTTTCTGTTATAATTTCTCAGTTTCATTCATTCCTAATTACTGGTATAAGTTGTTTATTCTCATCTCATTCTCTGAATGCAATACCTTACACAAAGTTTTGATTTATTTGTCACTTATCTTGAGTAGCTTTGGCAGATGTGTCTAATTCAATATTCATATTGGCATCAGAGCAGTTCTCCATTTGATTGAGTACAAATGAGAAATGAGTAGCCGGAATTTTTTTTCTTCTAATTAAATTTAACACCTCATTCTAACAGTGAAAATATTATTTCTGTTATTTATAGTACAAGCTATAACATATATTCCAGTTTCAGAGGCCTGGAAAATTAAGAAAATCTATCACATTTTAAACAATGGCCTTGATATTCAACCATTAAGGGTCTCCAAAAAAGAACAAAGCACTAAGGGCTTACATTTCCTTTCCAAGTCGCAAGAAGGCCTTCAGCGTTGCCAGGTTGACTATTCGAATGAACGATATCGAATCAGTTATCCTGAGCAGCAATGTTTTATTACAAGAAACTGGATTAAGCTTTCAACAGATGAAAACAGAAGCAGCAAAGCAAACATAATCACGGCACATAAGAAGACATCGATGAACAACTATTAAAACATACCATCTTAGCCGCTTTCCACTTCAAGATCTGAACCTAATTTGACTCAAAAAGCCTAAACCGAATCGTCGGTCCAGCTCCATGAGGAACTGGTGGTGGTTGACACGCGGTTGCTTCTTCAAATGCGTAGTTAGTTATAGCTGATTAATGAATTATGCTGTTACAGTCTCTCTTATTCCTTGATTATGCTACCTTCAGTACGGTACCTGGTTTTCTGAGGTGGCTGATACCATGACGATGCAATCGTTCGTGTATATAATAGTTTATAAATATACTTACATGTGTTTATATATATAAACATGTATATGTATATATATATATATATATATATATATATATATATATATATATATATATAT
>NC_068989.1:83764413-83764757 GCF_001194135.2 Octopus bimaculoides
ATATATATATGCATGTGTGTGTATGTATATCTGCAAGGATATGCGTATATGTGTGAGTGCGTGTATGTGTGGGAGGAGTAATGTACATTTAATATGTGTTCTTAACTGTATATAAGGCGCCTAAATAAAATATATGTACGTAACAGATTTTTGTGTTGCAAATTATATATCCACATGATAATTGTGACTTCTGATGGATTTAAGTGTATATATGCTTAGTTTTTGTGATTATATATACGTGTGTGTGTGTGTGTGTGTGTGTGTGTGTGCAGAATCAAATATAGCTCAACTATATATATAGGTTTATATATAATTTCTCATGTATGTTTGATGGTGTGCTAGCT
>NC_068989.1:83768197-83769358 GCF_001194135.2 Octopus bimaculoides
ATATATATATATATATATATATATATATATATATATGTGTGTGTGTGTGTGTGTGTGTGTGTGTGTGTGTGTATGCATGTATAGATAGATAGACAAATAGATAGATACAACATGCATACATATGTATATGTATCTAAATATATACATGTATATATACATACATACTTCCATGCATAGATACATACATACATACATACATACATATGTATATGTAAATATATACACATATATATACATACATGCTTGCATATATACATTCATACATACATACACACATGCCTACATACATACATACATAGATACATACATACATGTGTTATTCCGATGAAATAAAGGTCACAGTGACTTCGAAGTTTTGCCGTCTGTAAGTGCGTCAGTGAATGAAGGAACAATGATGGTGGCAACATTTAATGATAGATAATCATTGGCAAGGGTTACACTGTCGAAGAGGAATGGAGAACAAGCTTTCTTTTATGCACGCTTTCTCTGGCCGTCTTTTCAAACATATTGTTGCGTGCACGCTTACCAAATTTTACTTGCAAATTAGTTATTTTTCTGTCCGTACCTTATTCTTAGTCTATACAAATGTTTGTATATTGTCTACTTAATATATATATATATATATATGTGTGTGTGTGTGTGTGTGTGTGTGTGTGTGTGTGTGTGTGTGTATGTGTGTGTGTATGTATATATATATATATATATACATATGCACACATACATACATACATACATACATACGTATATACATATCCGTATATGGGCACAGGACACCACAGAACGTAAACAACATGAAATGCGAAATACGAAAACATGGAATACGAACATTTTTTTTGTGAACAACGAAAGAAACAAATGGAAAACAAGACAAGCAACATAAATACATCCCTCCATCAGTTGTCGGCTGTTCTACTTCGTATTTCGAGCAAATCCCAATATACATTTGGACACGAAACTCTGCTTGCGAAGACCTGTTGGGGCAAGTGAAATCGAAATCGAAATCGTAATTGAACCATATTCGATGACTGGCACCGGTGCCAGTGGAGCACTAACAGCACCCTCCGAGCGTGATCATTGCCAGAGCAGCTGTCTGGCTTCCGTGCCAGTGGCCCGTAAATAGCACCATTTGAGCGTAATCGTTACCAGCGTTGCCTTACTGGC
>NC_068989.1:83770240-83770929 GCF_001194135.2 Octopus bimaculoides
AGAGAGAGAGAGAGAGAGAGAGAGAGAGAGAGAAAGAGAGAGACAGAGAGAGATTCAGATGAATTAGGTACTTAAGTTGAGACACCAGAATTTAGTTCGGTATTATCCATACAGCTTCAACGTAAGGTGATTAAAATCAAAATAAGCAACAAGATATCCAGAGTTAATGCAGTACGATCGTTTCAAGCAACTCCATTTAATTGAACAGTGCAACCATTACATCAATTTAAATGCAGAGCAATCCTCAGCTGCATAAATACAGAGATCAAGCTTGTCACTGTTTTTTGAGGTCAGTTTTAATTTATAGTCTTGTTTATCAAATCTTTTTATATCAAAATTTAAAGGCCAAGGAACAAGGAGCCGTGTCTGTTAGGAAAGGAGCTGAGGGAGTTGACAGAAATCATACTGTGTGTGTGTCTGTGTGTGAGTACATGCGTGCGCATGTGTGTGCGTGCGCGCGCGCGTATGCATGAATGTATGTTATCATATCTTCTCACGTGTTATTTCCAGTCTCTATCTAGCTCTAAGATTTAGTATTCTGTCATTTTCTCGCCTTATGTATGTACAGACACACACACACACACACACACATATATATATATATACACACACACACACACATATATATATATATATATATATTCGTATGTATATACATATGCATATACATATGCATATATATATATATA
>NC_068989.1:83772329-83773214 GCF_001194135.2 Octopus bimaculoides
ATATATATATATATATATATATATATACATATATATAAATGTATGTATGTGTGTATGCATTATATATGTACGCGTGTGTGTTTTGTAGGAGGATGCGTTTCTTCACGACCGACAGGAAAAGTACTCAATAAAGAGTCTAGAGTATATCATTTAATAAACTCAGTTTGCAAGGCGGCGAGCTGACAGAATCGTTAACGCGCCGGACAAAATGCATAGCAGCATTTCGCCCGTCTTTAAGGATCTGAGTTCGAATTCCGCGGACATTTACTTTACCTTTTATCCTTTCAGAGGCGATAAAGCAAGTATTATTTGAGCAGAAGGGAAGATGTAATCGACCATTCCTCCGAGATTGTTGGCCTCGTCTCAAAATTCGAAAGCAGAATACTCAGTTTGTGTCTACTGTATTGCTATATAAGGTTTTGGGGTGTGTGGCTCTTTGGTAGGAAGTTTGCTTCCAAACTACATGGTTTTTGGTTTAGTCCCACTAAGTGGCATCTTAGGAAAGTGACTTCTGCTCTAGCATCGAGTCGACCAAAGATTATTCAATGGCTTTGGTTGACGGAAACTGAAAGAAGCTCGTCGTATATGTTTGTGTGTGTGTGGTGTATGCATGCATGTATGTATGTATGTATATATATATATATATATGTGTGTGTGTGTGTGTGTGTGTGTGTGTATTTATGTATGTATGTATAATACAAAATGGGACAAGAACGCAAAACATCGGTGATACAAAAATGGGACAACAAAACATCCGGATAGACGATACAAAAAATTTTTTTTTAAAGTATGGGTCATTCGAAGTTTTCCTTCCTCAGTCGAATACCAGATTATCTTCGCAATTTCGATATATATATATATATATATATATATATATGTATATAT
>NC_068989.1:83773296-83776115 GCF_001194135.2 Octopus bimaculoides
CGTACATATATATTTATGTATCTGTGTGTGTGTGTGTGTGTGTGTGTGTGTGTGTGTGCGCGTGTGTGTATTCTCGAAATATATCACATACAGTTATAAAGAATAACATTTATTTATTGGGTCGAGAAATCTTTTGGATAGAAAATGTCGAAGGCAGCCTTAGCAGTTTGGCAAAAGCAACTGATAGAATAAGCACCAGCTTTTATGACAATAAGTACTGGGGGCAATATGTTCCCGCAAAACCCTTCAAGGTGGTGCACCAGCATGGCCACTGTCCGATAAGAGAAACTAGTTAAAAGATAAAAGACAAGCTAACACCGCAACACATTTATTTTATCCATTTTATTGATCGTGTCAGGCTGTATAGTTTCCGTATATCTTTTACAATGTTGGGGTACTACAAGTGATTCTTTAGAAAGTTTATGGTAAATCACTTGAAGAACATAACTTCATCTTCGAAGGGGACACTGGTTCGTTTTGCTGAAATTTGTATTTTGATTTTGTAATTATCCTGTTTGCGTATCCAATGTTACTGACACCAGTGTACGTAGAAAAGATTCAACGTTGATTTTGTTTTTATACAAACATATAAAAACAGTTTCTTCTTTTCTACCTAATGTGGTGGCATCCATAATTAGCATCTTTAAGTTTTCAGGTGTGCATAAATTACAGGTCCTGTCACATCTAACATGAATATACTTTTTCAATGATCCTCTTTATTACCATAGGATTGTTTTCCACTCTTGATTTTAACGTACCATATGTATTATGATAAGGAAGCGAATATGATGTTGTCTTTATAATTATTATGTATATCGTAGTTTGAAAGTGCTTTTGTTTATCCCAAATGTGTCTTTTCTATTTTAAAAAAGGAACGTTTAAAAATTACTCTAATAATTTTCCAAACCTGTTCAATAGCATTTTTCACCCTTCAAAAACTCAATATGTATGACACGATAAAATTAATACTATATAGAAATACATACAGCAAATTAATATTAAGCGATATAAATTACACCCTATAAAACAAGCAACAATCTCAAATATGTATTAGCTAATAAATAACAGAGTGAGATTTTCAGCTACACATCTAAATTTAGAAGTCAAGGTACAATGTTTCACTTGGTGAAAACATTACTTAACAGTAAAGAACCATTGTTATAATTTTATATCTAACCCAAAATGCAAACTTGTTAACCCAACCCGTAAATAGGTAATAAACACATACTTGATTGTATAAAATCTAAAATCTGATGAATATAAATCAATTACAATAGAACTATAGTAGCACTTCATTTAAGTAGCTTAACAATACTGAATGACATCTCATGTCTGAAAGACAACTCGTGTCTGAAAGACAACTCATGTCTGAAAGACAACTCATGTCTGCAGTTCGATATTGTAAAATACTACCTTCTCATTTCTAAACACTTTCCTCTGAAAACCGCTGTATTCAGGAAGAAAAAAATACACCATCATAACTGAAGCTGACTAAGCAAGGCCGTTATTACTTTATGCCAACTCTTAGTCAAGTATCGCAAAAAATGAACATTTCAATGTAACCAGGCATAACATTCGTCGGAGAGTGAATATTGGATTTAGTCACATTGTACCTACTACATAGACGAAAAAAAAAACATCAGAATGTAAGCCAGTAACATAGGACAATAGAGAGATGATGGACTGGCCGTACCCCACAATCTGAATGGTCATATGAACTCAGAGTAAAATGCGAACCTAGAAGCAGTAAATAATTTAAACACTTCATTAGATCGAGACACAGGAAAATGGCGACCTTATTGAAAATCAAACAGAAAAACAATATAAAGCTACAAACAATAATAAGGTTAAGATGGATGGATGGATGGATGGATGGATGGATGGATGGATGGGTGGATAGATAGATGGAATAAGGGAAGGATGGTGAGATTAAGGATAGATGGTGGGAGGGAGGAAGGGTGGTGAGCGGTAAAGAGGGATGGAGAGAGAAAGGAGAGACTGGATGACGGATGGGTGGATTGGTGGATGCGTGGATGAGCGCATGGGTGGATGGGTGAATAGATGGATCGATGGATCGATGGATGGTTAGATGGATGGATGGTTGGATGGATGGATGGTTAAATGAGTGAGTGGATATGCGTATCTAAGCATGGATAGCTGGGTGGATTGAGTTGGTAGGAGGAGGGTTAGTTGTAATGATGGAGGGCTGAATGGAAAGGGGTTTGGATGTATAGGTAGGTGATCGAGTGAATGAACGGATCCATGGATCGATGGGTGCATGGTTGGATGGATAGACAAAGGGCTAGAATGATGGGTGGAGTGGATTTTGGAATGGTCAGTGGATGATGGTTCGATGGTGTGGTAGGTCTGATTGTATTGATGAACTGATGGATGGACGCGAAAAAAAAATCGATAGATAGTCAGGTGACAGATGTACGGATGGGTGGATAGACACGGACTAGGACGAGTGATACGATAATGAGTGATGGATAATGAGTGACGGTTGACGGTTGTTAATATAAATAACAGAAAGGTAGTGAGCTGGCAGAAGCGTTAGCACGCCGGACGAAATGCTTAGCGGTATTTCGTCTGCCGTTACGTTCTGAGTTCAAATTCCGCCGAAGTCGACTTTGCCTTTCATCCTTTCAGGGTCGATAAATTAAGTACCAGTTACACATTGGGGTCGATGTAATCGACTTAATCCCTTTGTCTGTCTCTTTTTGTCCCCTCTATGTTTAGCCCCTTGTGGGCAATAAAGAAATAGGAAACGTTAGCATGCCGGGCGAGATGCTTAGCGGTATTTCGTCTGCCGTTACGTT
>NC_068989.1:83776125-83777457 GCF_001194135.2 Octopus bimaculoides
ATTCCGCCGAAGTCGACTTTGCCTTTCATCCTTTCGGAGTCGATAAATTAAGTACCAGCTGCGTACTGGGGTCGATCTAATCGGCTGACCCCCCCTCCCCATCCCAAAAATTTCGGACCTTGTGCCTAGAGTAGAAAAGAATATAAATGACCGAGACTAGTCCGCCGAAATCGACAATGCGTTTGATTCTGTAGAGATCGATAAAATAAGTGCCAGCTGAATACTGAGTCGATGTAATCGACTTACTCCTTCCCTAAAATTGCTGGCCCTGTGCCAAAGTTTGAAATCAGTATTAAATGACCGAAGCAGTATGGTGAGCTGGCAGAAGCGTTAGCGTGCAGCGCGATATGCTTAACAGGATTTCGTCCTTTTTTTTTATGACCCGAGTTCAAATTCTGCCGAAGTCGACTTTGCTTTTCATCTATTCAGGGTCAATAAAATAAGTACCTGTTCAACACTGGGGTCGATATAATCGACTTAATCCGTTTGTCTGTCCTTGTTTGTCCCCTCTGTGTGTAGCCCCTTTAAATAACACTGGGGTCGATGTAATCGACTTACCCCTCCGCCGATATTGCTGGCCTTGTACTCGTGACTCAGACATTGGATGAGTTTGATGTTTAAGCGATGGATTTGTAATGAATTAATTGTAGATAAGCCAAGGATGAAAGATTGATGCGTTCCAGGAATGTTGCTAATTATTGAGAGAGTGTGTGATCGTTAATTATTATTAATTTATTAATTAACATGTTTAGACCATTTGATGTGACATTTATGGGTTTCTGAGAACCCACTTTCTCTTGACTTCACAGGATCCTACTCAACTATCAGCAGGTTATACACATTTAACCATATTTGGACCCCCTAAAGTCACAACACCTACGCCTCACTAGTGCTCCCACCCATTCCTTGCAGTAGTAGCAGTAGTAGCAGTAGTAGTAGTAGTAGTAGTAGTAGTAGTAGTGGTGGTGGGGGTGATGATGGTTGTAGTAGTAGTAGTGGTGGTATGGTGGTTGTGGTGATGGTACCAGCAGCAACAGTAGTTGTAGTAGTAGTAGTGATGATAATGGTGGTGGGGTGGGGTGATGATGGTGATGATGTCGCCGTGGTAATGGTGTACTGAGGGCGGTGGTGGTGTTGATACTGAGATGGTGGTGGTGGTGGTGATGTCATTGTCGGTGATGGAGGTGACGATTGTGATAATGGAGGTGATGGTGGCGGCGCTGGTATGGTGGTGTTGGCGGTATGGCGGTGGTGGTACCGGCGGTGGCATTGGCAGTGATATGTTGGTGGCGGTGGTATGTTGGTGGCGGTGGTGGTGGTGGTGGTGGTGGT
>NC_068989.1:83778518-83778975 GCF_001194135.2 Octopus bimaculoides
TCCAATCATCACCCCCTCCCCTCCCCCCGTCCCTCTCCCCCTCCCCCAATAATGACCAACGCCTTGTTTAATAAGACATAGGCTGTGGTCAATTAAGACACACCTAAATGATTATCCCTCGCCACTTAGTGGATAAGTGGAATTATTGCGATGTTGTTGTGGTTGCTGTTGTTGTTCATGATAGTGGTGGTAGTAGTTATGGTGGTGAGCTGGTACTCCTGGCAGTGGTGGTGACGTCTGTTACGGTAGTGGTATGGATGGCAGTGATGATAGTGGTATGTGTGGTGGTGGTGCTGGTGGTGGTGCTGGTGTATTGGTCATGGTTGTGGTAGTGGTGCTGGTGAGTGTGGCAATGGTAGAGGCGTAGTTGATAGTGATAGTAGCGGTAGTAATGGTGGTGGGGGGGGATAGTGGTGGTGGTGGTGGTGTTGTTGTTGGTGGTGGTGGTGGTGGGTAG
>NC_068989.1:83783227-83785340 GCF_001194135.2 Octopus bimaculoides
TGTGTGCGTGTATATATGTTTGTGAGTCTGTGTTTGTCCCCCTCCCTATTGACAACCGATGCTGGTTTGTTTACGTAATTTAGCACTTCGGCAAAAGAGCACGATAAAATAAGTACTAGACTTACAAAGTATAAGTTCTAGGGTCGATTTGCTCGACTAAAGGCGGTGCTCCAGCATGGCCACAGTCAAAATGACTGAAACAAATAAGAGTAAAAGAGTGTATATATATATATACACACACACACACACATTACATGCCCTTCATTAGGAATTTTCTCTTCCCTCGCACTGTCACCAACGTCTTTCCATTTACCTAACTCTCTCTTTCTCTCTTTCTCTCTCTCTCTCTCTCCCCCCTTCTGTTCCTCTCCTTCTTCCCCTCCTCCCCTTCTCCTCTCTTCTCACTCTTCCATCTCCGCCTCGTATATATCTCTTGACATCGACTCGAGTTCATTGTATGTAGACCTCACGTTTTATCACAGAATCGGACAGATACACTCAGCTTCAAATTGATTCCGAATCAGCTTCAAAAGATTTCCCATCATTGGCTTCCATCAGCGGTTATCAATCAGGAGTCCATACAAGATTTCTTTGTCAAAATTTATGCGCAATAAATTGCTAATGCTTCTGCAATACATAAAATATATCACGAAGTAGTGAGTTCGATTCCCGGACCGGGCTGCGTGTTGTGTTCTTGAGCAAGACACTTTATTTTCACATTGCTCCAGTTCACTCAGCTATAGAAATGAGTTGCGACGTCACTGGTGCTAAGCTGTGTCGGCCCCCTTGCCTTTCCCTCAGACAACATCAGGGGAGGCTGGTATGCATGGGCAACTGCTGGTCTTCTATAAACAATCTTACCTGGATTGTGCCTCAGAAGGGAACTTTCTAAGTTAAACCCCATGGTCATTCATGGCCCAAGGGGTTCTTATCTTCTTTACCCTTATTACATAAAATATTTTAATGATTATTTTTAAACAATTCCTAATATTTAATTATAAAACTATTCTGTTACTTGTTTCAGTCATGCTGGAGCACCGCCTTTAGTCGAACTAATCGACCTCAGGACTAATTCCTTGTAAGCCTAGTTTTCATTCTATCGGTCTCTTTTACCGAACCGCTAAAACCCCTGAGTTATTTCTCTTTATCAGCACAGAATAATCGCTTGACTAGAAATGGCAACAGCAGTTCTTGTTTGAAGTACCGTATTTGATGGCTTGTAAGGGCATAGGACGCACCCTAGCCTTGGCTATACTCTTGTAAAATAAATTACCACTAAAATAATGTTTTAATTCCTCCACTTACCTGTATAACTTTATGTTATTACCGGTAATTATAAGCAATTTATTGCGTCCACATTCGATATAAACAGACAGTAGGCGTTTGTTCACCAATAGATGGCAGCACACGTTTTGTAAACATACATACCCTTTTGAGCGAGTTGTGAGCCTACATTGAATGCATTGGACGCAGGGAGATTTAAGCCATCAAATACGGTATGTACTTTTCAAAGTGACACACAGTTACTGATCTCAAGAATAGAGAAACTATTTGTTCTAAATCTCTAAACGATAAATATGCAGTAGCTGTACAATGGAGTAAAGTTTCTTTGCCAACGATGTTTTCCTGGGGCTAAATAACAGTAACATCGGTCCTAATCCGGATTGCCACTTTACGTTGGCAAATAAACTTTACTTTATCGTACTGTTGCTGCACGTTTCTCGGTCAGAGATTTAGAACTAATAATTTATATATTTATATTTAAAACTGCTCCTTTGATAAAGATGAAATTAATAATTCCAGAATTATTTACGTGGTATTATTTATAGCTTTTCTGCTTCGAAATCCACTGCAACTTAAAAAGGTATGAAGGAATATTTCAAGTTCTCTCCTTATCAGAAATTATTAATTTATGAGTAGCTGTATAGTAAGTAGCTTGCTTACCAACCACATGGTTCTGGGTTCAGTCCCACTGCGTGGTATCTTGGGCAAGTGTCTTCTACTATAGTCTCGGGTCGATCAAAGCCTTCAGAGTGGATTTGGTAGATGGAAACTGAAAGAAGCCCGTTGTGTATATATATATGTGTGTGTGTGTGTGTGTGTGTGTGTGTGT
>NC_068989.1:83785414-83787638 GCF_001194135.2 Octopus bimaculoides
GGGAGTTGATGCGGACATTGAAGGAGATCCGACATTATCAAATAACACCCCAACCAGCAGTGTGTGAATATCACCCAAAAATCCTACAGAAACTGACATGTTACAGCCATTAAATTAGATCCTTTTACTTTGAATACACCATTGCTTGTGCCATTCCAAGAAGAAAAAAGCGGCGAACTGGCAGTATCGTTAGCACGCTGGACGAAATACTTAGCGGTATTTCGCCCGTCGCCTTGTTCTGAGTTCGAATTCAGCCGAGGTCGACTTTACCTTTTATCCTTTCAGGGTCGATAAATTAAGTACCAGTTACGTACTAGGGTCGATCTAATCGACTAGCCTCGTCCCCACAAATTTCAGGCCTTGTGCTTTTAGTAGAAAGGCTTATTCCAAGAAGAAAGCGACATAGTGAGCGATGAGAGGACAACACCAGAGGGTGGACTTTAATGAATGCAACACAGCTTCGTTCTCATATCTTCTTCCATCAACATTCAGTGACCCATTGGCATATTGACACATATAAACAAACACCACTAGTGCAAAGGGCTGAGCCGGAATAAGCTGTAATATTATCCTCACAAACTTGACCGACAGACCAGCTCTCCAGCTACTTTTGGCCTCTTTATTAATTCCAGCTCCTAACCCTAACCCTAGTCCCCACCTTCACTTTCTCAACATCGACTAATTAAGACTACACGTTACATTTACTTCTTCGTAGCAATTTGTTTACCCTACAAACTGTTTCGTATTTCCGGTCATTTAACAATTAGGAGACACATGATCGTGTGTCCGATAAATGCTTTCAAAGTATACAGCTCTGTCACTCCAAAACTCGTGAGAGCTTTTAACCACTGCTGCACTGCACATATATAGGCAGACAATGATGACCCTAATACCTAGTGGTGCTTAGCACAGGTTATTACAAGTCTTACAGCTCGATAAAGGAGCCTCTATGTCGTCGCTGAGTCTGCTAGATATAGCAAGAAGTCTCCCTTAAATCACGACCTATTTCTTAAAAGAAGGAAGAATATATTCGAAAATGTGGTCTGAGATAATTCTAAAACTAGTCAAGGCTGAAATACTTATTCATCATAAGTTTGGTCAACGACCGGCCGACGCTATTTACCTAAACCTAACTCATTGATCTTTTATCTTTTAGTTGCTCAAGTCATTAGACTGCGGCCATGCTGGGGCACCGCTTTGAGGAAATCTAGTCGATGGAATGATTCTTTAAAGCCTGATACTTCTTCTATCGGTCTTTCTTTGCCGATCTGATAAAAGTGTAAAGTCCAGCATTTAAGCCCTTGATAATTGGGTGTGTCAACTTCTTTTTTCAAAAAAGAATGTAGGTAGATGCTACGCTTTGGCTGGTCCTGTCTTTATTTGTTATTGTTCTTACCTCGAGTATTTCTTGGTTTCGTTTGTAAGGCAAGTCATGACTTTCTTATTATTGAAAAAGTATCCTACTGGCGCAGGAGTGGCTGTGTGGTAAGTAGCTACTCTGTATACTGCCTTTATGGCAAATAAAATGAAATAAAGTAGCTTGCTTACCAACCATATGTTTCCGGGTTCAGTCCCACTGCGTGGCACCTTAGGCAAGTGTCTTCTACTATAGCCTCGGGTCGACCAAAGCCTTATGAGTGGATTTGGTAGACGGAAACTGAAAGAAACCCGTCGTATATACATATGTGTTCGTCCCCTACCATCGCTTGACAACCGATGTTGGTATCTCTACGTCCCCGTAACTTAGCAGTTCGGCAAAAGGAAGCCGATAGAATAAGTACTAGGCTTGCAAAGAATAAGCCCTGGGGGTCGATTTCTTCGACGAAAGGCAGTGCTCCAGCATGGCCGCAGTCAAATGACTGAAACAAGTGAAAGAATAATTACTGTGTCATGATGCTGGCTGCTGCGCCAATGTTGGACAGAAGAATCAGTGCCACAGCATATGAGAGACTGCAATATTGCTAACAAGTACAAGAATGGAGCGGGTAGAAGCAACTGCAACAACGACAGCGAGATTCCTTGCTGAGAATCGATGGAATGGTCTTCAAGTTAAGCAGTTCTAAACGTAATACAGAAAATTGCTGAAAGGGTCATAAACCAACAATCCAACCAACCAACCAACCAACCAACCAACCAACTAACCAACAGGGATACATACACTCAAACATACATACATACATACATACATAAATACATAAATACACACATATATATACATATATAT
>NC_068989.1:83787779-83788556 GCF_001194135.2 Octopus bimaculoides
ATATATATATATATATATATATATATATATATATACATGTATATATATATACATATATATAAATATATATATGTATATATATATATATATAAGCACGTACATATACATTCATACGCATAAATACATGCACACATATACACACACATACATACGCACATATGCACATACAGACGGTCAGACAGTCAGACAGACAGGTAGACCGACAGACAGGCACTGCGACAGACAGACAGATGTACAACCAGCCAGGGAACCTCTTAAGATTTCAACAGTGTTCCATACAAGATACACACCCTACTACAAAGTGATTAGCTTATAAAACTTAATGTCAGGAGCTTATTTGCAAATGTCAAAGCGTCTGAAGATTTAGCGGCAAGAGTTACCCACCACCACCTAAGCCCACTCGACCTCCACACTTCCACTACATCACTCAATTAATTCCTCTCTTCAGCATCGTAATAATTAGAATGAGAAAATTGCGTTCTCTTACTAACCTATCAGAGGGTTACAGCAATGGTACCCATCTGCCTCCATTTTTAGTTGCTGCCCGCTTTTTTTCCCCACCTTCTGTCGTCTGCTCTTTTCATTTAAACAACTTGAACTATTAACTATCACACGACGTAAATGTATGTGCGTATGCGTCTCCGTGTGTCTGTTTGTGTGTACATGTCAAAGTATATGTTATGAACGTTTGTTTCTCCCTCTCTGTCTTCTCTCTCTGTCTCTCTCTTTCTCACTGTCTCTCACGCTATGATATATATATATATATATATATATATA
>NC_068989.1:83789491-83790435 GCF_001194135.2 Octopus bimaculoides
TGTGTGTGTGTGTGTGTGTGTGTGTTTGTGTGTCTGTGTTTGTCCCCCCAACATCGCTTGACAACCGATGGTGGTGTGTTTACGTCCCCGTAACTTAGCGGTTCGGCAAAAGGGGCCGATAGAATAAGTACTAGGCTTACAAAGAATAAGTCCCGGGTTCGATTCGCTCGACTAAAAGGTGGTGCTCTAGTAAAAGAATGAAAGAATAAAAGAATGAAAGAAAAGGTACACAACCAGTGCCGAGACAACGGTGAAAACAGTAATGAAGTCACAACCATGTCAACAACTGAATAAACTGCGAAAAAAATTATAGGATAGAAATGATGTAATCATCACGTAGGTACAAAACAATTACTAAACATAGCAATGAATAAGCAATAAGCAAAAACAACTCGGTAGCAAAACAGGATACGATTATCCAATCGACGAACAGACAGGGAAAAACTACAGAACTAAGAAACCATATGCAAATAAAGTTTTCAGAAAAACAACTTCAGAAAAACTGAATCGGGAAAATTATGACTATATAAGCAATAGTGAAGTTGACCAGTAAAAATAAATCAACGAATTGGCAAATGAATCGATGGCAACCATAGGTAATGTCTTTAAAAAATGACATTAGAAACCAGTTGATGCAAACGGTGGACGTAGACAGAAGAATTTAGTCGGTTCAATGTAAATAACAAACGTTTGAATAACAAATGGAGTCAGTTCTCATTTGAGAATAATTGGAATTACGTGAAAGTCGAAAAGCGATTCAGTTAAACTTAGTAATACGCTCTAAACCGTGCGGTGTATGTTCTTTTCTTTCCCTTTGTCGTACTGAAGCGTTTGAATGTGGACACATAACAAACACGCACATATGGATACACATACACACATATAAGCATTCATTCTGTGTTTGTGTGTGCGTGCGTGCGTGTGTGTGTGTGTGTGTGTGTGTG
>NC_068989.1:83790976-83793475 GCF_001194135.2 Octopus bimaculoides
ATATATATATATATATATAAAGAGAGAGAGAGGGGGGAGATAGTGCAAGACAAAAGAAAGGAAATAAAGACATTAACAGAATGTGTGACAGAGATACAGAAACACAGAAAGAGAAAAAGAGAGATAGCGGTGATGGGGCGGATGGTATGCATCTGTGTGTTTAAAATATATCCCAAGAGTGTACGGAGACCGTAAAAAATTCCATAGCCCCCTCCGGTTGTCCATTTCCTACAGTATTTTCTCCGACATCACGACTTCGCAATGTCGTGATTGCATGCTGGGTAGAAAATGTATTTTTTCAAGACGAAAGTGACATTTTATACTCGAACATTTTCAACAGTAATGTAAATATTTTAGACAAATATAACAAGTTTGGGGTGGGATTTGTTCGGTAGATGGGTTTGTGGTGCTTTTATTTCTGTAATATGGCGTGAAATGAAGGTAAAAACTTGGAGGTTATGTAATAGAACTAAATCTCTACGTTATAATTTTAAATACATTTGATGTGTTTTCATGAATACTTTGGCAAAAGCAGTGTTATTGTCCGTAATGTCAGAAAGAGTGGATCGTGTCTAGCATGCGAACCTTCAAGCAAAACTGCCTACAATTTGGTTCGATCCATCGCTTGTTATTTGGATCGGTGGCGCCCTGTCGGAGCACATCGTCGCCATCATCGATATAGCTCTCGATATAGCTCCTCTTCGTCCACAAGCCGATACAGCTCTCCTCCGTTCACAAGCTTATTAATTCTTAAGACTTATTTTATCTTAACCTCAAACAACGCCCAAATTACGCAATTGGTGTTAATCATTCAGCCCTAACTCTCCACACCCTAATTCTAACCGTACATTTAAGCTAGAAATCTCACCCCAAACCCACACTGATTCCATTGACAGTGTTGTCGAAAACATTTCCTAATGAGGTCATACCAATTCTCCTCATTGCAGAATGTTTTTTAACAACATATTCACTGCACATTTCGAGAAAACACTATCACACTTCACTCCATCCCAGCCCGTAAACCACGCGATACTAGGACCCTCGATGTTTTATCTTAACGATTTTGTCCCCAACAAGGCTTCAAACCAGTGTAGTGTAAGGGACTACAAAAAAAAAAAAAGGAAAGACGGAGCCTACAAATTCATAAGATGTTGATTGACAGGAAGCTTAAAAGACAGAATAGGAAAGGCCGAGGGACAAGAAGACGATGGGGTGGAGTTCCAGAGAGCAGCAGTTCAAGGAAAGAAATTATTGGAATAAAATGATTTATGATTAACACGAAATTCAACAGAGAAACAAAGAAAACAAGTGACACGTTTTGACAGATGGAACTATACCAGAAAGTTCATCAGAGAGAAATGGCTATGGAAATACTTTTTGAAAAAACAAATTTGTAGTGATGATACCTCACTTGAGGGTCTTCATAATAGTAAATATTACATCATATAAACTAGCCTGTCTTTTCTACAGTCCTCAACAATTACTAATTCTTAATAAAGTTCAAGCGAAACCTACAATGATATACAGCTCCTACATCTGGATACGTCTGGAGCGGTGCTACTTTTTACAGCCCCGACCTTTGTCTTTCCTTGTTAGAGATGGATCTTTTCCTGTTGCTTTCAGTTGATCACTCCCCACTCACACATATTTATTCCTCCCGCGCTCCACAATCAGTCCTCTCCTTCCAGTTCCACTCAAGCCATTGGTAGTTACAGTAGGGCCGGAAGGAGAGGATAGAATATAATTAATTGACTGAGCTGGTAATGTATCGGAGAAGAATGCAGCGTTAAGTTTGTTCTAATTGTCTGGGTTCTGAGTTCAAATTCTGTTTTAAGATTCATCCAGTCGATCTCAATCAAAAGTACCACCCCACCGCGGTGGAACGGTAGAACAGTAGAACTACAAGAAAGTCGGATCGGATGTCTTGTGCTATATGTTTTCCATTGTATGAATTCTGAGTTCAAATCCCGTTATAGGTTGATAGTGTGGTAAACTTAATCTATCGACCAGTTTAACACCATCACCTGGTATGTTGGGAGCCATTAGCGGAGATCGGTGTCGTAAGCATTTAGATTTGGTTTTGGATCTTGTGAGTAACTTCTTCAAAGCTTAAGTTAACACCAATTTCTATAGGCGCAAGGTCTTTTTCTTATTCAATTCTGGTTGAGCTATTTCACATAAAATTTCTACAGATTCTTTTATTCTTGTTCTCATATTTTGGTTGTGAAGTCTAAGCATTCATTCCATTGCCGGCTGTTTAAATGCTATAAAACAGCCTACGCATGCATACAGACATGTATGTATATATATGTATGTATTACGCGAGTGTATGCGCACATGCGTCTGTTTGTTTTGTGTCTGCCGAGGTTGTATATATAAACATATATATATATATATGTATATATATATATGTGTGTGTGTGTGTATACATATATATGTATATTTGTGTGACATATATATTCATACTGATATATATATATATATATATATATATATATA
>NC_068989.1:83796587-83797606 GCF_001194135.2 Octopus bimaculoides
TAAATTATGTGCTGTAGAACAAGGTTTAGTAAGTGGGAGAAGTTCAGGAAAAGAATTTTTAATAAGTATGCAGATATAAAAGATCTGTGTGTCTTTTATTATTTATTAGAGACTTTTATTATCCGGCCTGGATTCGCTCGCTATTTCATTAACCGGCTTGAGTTTGCTTGGCAACGAAAGCAACTTAGATCAGGGGCGAATTCTGTTTGTTTAAATCATGTTACATCAGCTCTGGAGGCGCAATGGCCCAGTGGTTAGGGCAGCGGACTCGCGGTCATAGGATCGCGGTTTCGTTTCCCAGATCGAGTGTTGTGAGTGTTTATTGAGCGAAAACACCTAAAGCTCTAAGAGGCTCCGGCAGGGGATGGTGGCGAACCCTGCTGCACTCTTCCACCACGACTTTCTCTCACTCTCACTTCCTGTTTCTGTTGTGCCTGTAATTCAAAGGGTCAGCCTTGTCACACTGTGTTACGCTGAATATCCCCGAGAACTACGTTAAGGGTACACGTGTCTGTGGAGTGCTCAGCCACTTGCACGTTAATTTCACGAACAGGCTGTTCCGTTGATCAGATCAACTGAAACCCCCGCCGTCGTAAGCGACGGAGTGCCAACAACACATAAGCTCCAGGAAGAAACTGCGTTCGTAGCTAGGAACCTGGGGAAAGCGAAACGTGCGGCTAATAAATGATTGTGGAGGCGCGTGGCCTAGTGGTTAGTGTGTCAGCACCATGATCGTAAGATTGTGGTTTCGATTCCTGGACCGAGCGACGCGTTGTGTTCTTGAGCAAAACACTTCATTTCACGTTGCTCCAGTCCACTCAGCTGGCAAAAATGAGTAACGCTGCGATGGACTGGCGTCCCGTCCAGCTGGGGAACACATACGCCATTGAAACCGGGGGCTTTAAAAGGGTGCATTTATTTTATTATTAATAAATGATTGGTCGAGCATAGTTTTAATCAGCTGCGTGACACACCATAAACGAATGGTCGTTTGGAGCCGATATTGTGAGTGAAATGAA
>NC_068989.1:83798398-83803619 GCF_001194135.2 Octopus bimaculoides
AGTCGACCTCGGCGGAATTTGAACTCAGAACGTAAAGACAGACGAATTACCGCTAAACATTTCGCTCGGCGTGCTAACGTTTCTGCTAGCTCAATACAGCATAATTAGTTACTTAAAAATGACCAACACATGTTTCTTATTTCTTTATTGCCCACAAGGGGCTAAACATAGAGGGGACAAACAAGGACAGGCAAAGGGATTAAGTCGATTAGATCGACCCCAGTGCGTAACTGATACTTAATTTATCGACCCCGAAAGGTTGAAAGGTAAAGTCGACCTCGGCGGAATTTGAACTCAGAACGTAACTGCAGACGAAATACCGCTAAGCATTTCGCCCGGCGTGCTTAACGTTTCTGCCAGTTCGCCGCCTTCGTGTTTCTGCTGCACAGAGTATATGCACTTGTGTATGCAATCTACACTATTCTGCTATGCACCTTATCTACATTCACGGTTTTTCCACAAGCGTGGTCCGAAGTGAACTGAGTTTTACTAATGCATAGCAAGCTTATTTCATTAATCTACTTAGCTTTAAGGTATAAAAGAAAATGAATGGGATATCTTGAAATTTAATGTGGTCACAAAATTATTTCGTCTCTGACCTCGTGTTAACCTTAGTTCTAAGATGAAACTGAGAGTTCTATGTATTAAATTAGGGCAAAGTATATCCGAGTGTTCTAATATAGCTTCATCTGTGTTAATGGTTCTGGGGTCCATACGGCCTCTGAGGACCCACATAAGATTTGGAGGTAGGGAGGTTCAAGTAACAAAATATTAAACTGGAGATCCACAATAGTATTTTAAGGGCCCCTGAAAAAGTTTTCTTTAGATATATGTATTGGTATGTACCGTGTTTCCACGAAAATAAGACTAGGCTTATATTTATTGTCACTCCGGAATGACACACTAGGGAAGTTCGTATTTTTTTCATGTACTGAAAAACGACATTACGAAATAGAAAATTGGGAAATTACTAAATAAACAGAAATTACGAAAAACGATCTCCATTTACTTGATCATTTATATGTTCTTTTACTCAGAAGCTCATTAACAATAATTTATTCAAAAATCCATGTCATTGTCCTCCGGAATGTCATTGTTTTGTGAATTACCGGATTCCAAAATTCCTGCATCGTTTTGGTGTGATTCCATTTCCCTGCAGAACTTTCGTCTCCAATCTCTCATCTCAAACAACAGAGATATCATTGAATGAGAAGTTCCTGTACAGATAGCCAGCTCGGAGTGCATTGGCAACACAGCTGTCTGTGATGTTGTTCCATGAATTTGTCACCGATATCACGACCGCTTGGAGGCTGGGTTTCACAAAATTCTCACACTGATTTCTCGCCATTCTGTTTTCAATGTTGTCATTGATTTCCCTGCGTAAATGGTCTTTGAATGGTTTATTTATTGCAATGTCAAAAGTCTGGAGATAGGCAGTCACTCCTGCGGGTATCATGATTTGATCTATTCTTCTTTCTGCAAGGAAGTTCTTCATATCTTTTGTGCGGTGCGTGCTGGCTGAATTCCAGACTATCAGACCTCTTTGGCCCCCCCGAAAAATAAGTGGCAGCTTGAAATCGATCCACTTCTTTAAAACTGCCTGTGTACACCATGCCTTTTCAATTTCCAGAACGCAGATGCCTCAAACGCGTTCAATTTTATCCTTCTTGCTTTTAGCGATGATTAGAGGTGGGGCTTTACTGCCAACGAGACGAATTGCCAAAATACATGTAACTCGTGCACTTTCATAAGCAGTGGAGGGATTGTAGATTGGCGACGCACCCCTTTGATCAATAGTCGATTGATATCCTTGTCTTATGAACACTGCAGTTTCATCCATAGTAATCATGTTGGAGAGACGGTATTTAGAAAAATCTATCCCATCAACAAAAGACTTAGATGCAAGTACACGTTTAATAATCTCGGTATCTTCCAGTTTGAATAGTGTTGTCGGGCTTCTCAGAGAAAGTTAATGTCGCTGAAGGAAACCATCCAGCCAGTGTTGGGATGCTTTGAATTCTTCTGGAAATATACCAAACTGTGGTGCATCTGCAAGAGCAAATGCTTGAATAGCAATCCTGCGAACAACCAAAGTATTTTCTCTCCTGTCAGCAATCCATTCACAGATGACGTCTTCCAGCTCAGAAAATAGTGGTCGCCGACCTGATCCACACTTGCGTTTCCTTGTATTTCCCTCGTCGACTTGTTGACTGAGTTTATCGTAGTCTAGCCGCCATTTTCAAACCATTCGGAGATTCAAACTCTTGAAAACAGTAAGTTTCTTGCACAGTGATTCCTCCACGATTCCTTTCTTGTACTCAATGGAATAACTCTTTCTTCTTGCATTCATCTTGCCTTGGGGTAAAAATGACCTGACAAATGATTTCCCATTCAATTTCATCATGTTGTTTTCCCGGAGATTTTTGCCTTGAAAGAAAATGTGTAACTTATTGGATTTTTGCATCTACTGACCAGTACTGACCACAGATGAAACTGTTACACGACACATTTGAAAGCTCCGAACATGGGCTGTCAATTGATGTATTGCTTGTAAATATTTGAGCTACGAAAGAGACGCCAGGATAGATTTTGTGACGTCGTTATTTTTAGCCGCCAAAAAGATAATTTGAACAGTGCATACTCCGCAACCAAGCGGTTTGAATAAATATGAAGAAGCTACTTATTTCTGTCTGTCTCTCGTTCCCAACTAGGGCTTATTTTAAGGGAAGGGCTTATATTAAAATCATCCTGAAAAACTTACGCTAGGTCTTATTTTCGGGGAAACGCGGTATTGCAAGAAACAGCTAGATTTCTTTCTCTAACATTTTACATAGTTCAACCTACACAAGTTAATGTGCGAAAAACAAAATAGGAATTTTGAAAGAAGTTTCTATAAAACTAGTTTTTAAACATGGAATGTCTATGGGGGTGGGGCCACAAGAATAAAATGATGACGGAAGCTTGATTTATCCAATGTTGACTGCTTCCATTACGGCCTAACCCTAACCCTAACCCTAACCCCAGACAGATTACGACGGATATTATGACTGATCTCGGAGCCCCCAGAAATAGCTGTTTGACTTATGCCTCCTATGTATTAAAAGAGATTGAATGAAAATAAATTGAATTTAATTACATTAATCAAAAGAATTCTGTCATATATACGCAAGATGCCAATATGAAAGTTGCACTTGCTAATTGAGTTTTAGATTATATGAAAATTACCGTATCCTTTATGTATATGTATGAAAATATACATGTATGAAAATTACCATGTCCTATTAGATTATATGAAAATTACCGTGTCCTATAAAAAAAGATAATAGTTTAAGCTAGTGATAATAATAATAACTAGTTGAAAGTTAAACCAAATATTATATAGATATTTATCTCGAAAATCCAAGCACCCTTTGCGTAGCGGATATATTATCTTATCCAACACCCGTAGAGAAGTGTTTAATAACCGCTGCGCAAAGGGTAGATGCCTGGATTTTAGATGTTGATGTACTTGTTGTCAAGCGTCCATGGGAGAAACACTAAAGGAAAATTCAACATCTGCAGGATTTGATCTCAGAACTAAACACGAAAACTAAACACCGGAAACTAAACACCGAAATGTTCTTCGTACTCGATGATCTGTTTATTGATTGCCAACTACACGATTCCAGGTTCAGTCTCCATGAGCAGGAGTCTTCTATTATAGCCTCGAGTCGACCAAAACTTTGTGAGTGGATTTGGTAGACGGAAACTGAAAGAAGCCCGTCGTGTAACGACGACGAGGGTTCCAGATGATCCGATCAACGGAACAGCCTGCTCGTGAAATTAACATGCATGTGGATGAGCACTCCACAGACACGTGAACTATTAACGTAGTTCTTGGGGTGATTCAGCGTGACACAGAGTGTGAGAAGGCTGTCCCTTTGAAAATACAGGCACAACAGAAACAGGAAGTAAGAGTGAGAGAAAGTTGCGATGAAAGAATACAGCAGGGTTCGCAACCAGCCCCTGCTGGGGCCTTGTGGAGCTTTATATGTTTTCGCTCAATAAACACTCACAATGCCCGGTCTGGGAATCGAAACCGCGATCCTATGACCACGAGTCCGCTGCCCTAATCATTGGACCATTGCGCTTCCACGCGCCCTGTATGTATATATATATATATATATATATATATATATATATATATATATTGCGTGTGTGTGTGTGTGCGTGCGCGCGCGCGTCTTTCTGTTTGCCCTCCGCCGATTGGCGTTCGTTTTTTATTTACCCGTAACTTAGCGATTCAGCAAGATTGATTAATACCGTAAGCATCAGTTTTTTAAAATAACAACTAGGATCAATTCATTCGACTAAAATTCGTCAAGGTGGTGGCCCAGCATGGCCGCGGTGTAACAGCTGATATAAAATCTATAAAACAGAACTAAATATATTAATACAAAGGCTAAAATAAATTGTTCAGGGGAGACTACTCCTACAAAATTATTAAGCGATTATTTCCCTTGACATTATTTTTCAGAATGGCATTTTCGTTATTAAATATTCTGCATTGATTTTTATGATTTAAATTAATTCACGGCTGATTCAGATGGAGTGAAGCAGGATGTAATCCTTTCAGTAGATTTCGGGGAACGTTGGCATAAAGCATGAAAGAGAGCACACTAACAGAAAATGAAATATAATGATGAAAGTTGGGTGCCGGTGTATGTGATCTCCATACATGTTTCTGGTAGAGCTTGTGATCTACATTAGTAGATGGCTCAATGGTTAGGACAGCGGACTCGCGGTAGTGAGGTTGCGGTTTCGATCTACAGACCGGGCGTTGTGAGTGTTTATTGAGCGAAAACACCTAAATGCTCCGCGAGACTCCGGCAGGGGGGTATTGGTGAACCCTACTGTACTCTTTCAACACTTTCTCTCACTCTTACTTCCTGTTTCTGTTGTGCCTGTAATTCAAAGGGTCAGCCTTGTCACTCAGTGTCACGCTGAATCTCCCCAAGAACTACGTTAAGGGTACACGTGTCTGTGGAGTGCTCAGCCACTTGCACGTTAATTTCACGAGCAGGCTTTTCCGTTGATTGGATCAACTGGAACCCTCGTTGTAATAATCGACGGATTGCTATATTAGTTCAAATGGTATAGTTTGTGATCTACGTCGACTTTTTGATCTACATTTAAAATTCATCTATTTACTCAAAAAAATGAGAGGTGTTCCATTGCAACC
>NC_068989.1:83804226-83805163 GCF_001194135.2 Octopus bimaculoides
TATATATATATATATATATATATCTATATATATATATATATATACACACACACATATATATATTTAGGTTCCGTCTCCCAAATCCACTCGCAAGGTTTTGGTCGGCCTGAGGCTATAGTAGAAGACACTTGCTGAAGATGTCACGCAGTGGGATTGAAGCCAGAACCATGTGGTTGGTAAGCAAGCTTCTTACCACACAGCCAGGCTTGTTATATATAAAATGAATGTAAGCAGCGGAATGCAAGCAATGTGTACCAAAAAGGAAAACAATAACCGTCATTAAATATGACTGAGGTGTTATAAGCACCTACATTGCTAGAAATAAGAGCTAAAAACTATAATGCAGCAGTCAAAGCACATGATTGTATACATACATGCTGACAGGGACCGTAATCTCCCGAAAAGCAGCGATCGAGATGTTTCCCGACTGATCGGTCAGTTTCGGCTTTTGCCGTAGCCATTTCAGTGAGATTGGTTATAGATTTCCTTTTTGATACACATTGCTTACCACTGCTTACATGAATTATTTATATAAACGAGCTGATGCTCCAGTATGACCACAGTCCAGTGACTGACACTAGTAAAGGGATAAACATTAGTGATTGGCTAAATCAGCCATAGATTTCTATGGTGTAGACATATATGTCGGCAGTGATCTTCGTCCGAGAACAGCCGAGACGGACCACGCCACTGATGAAGCTACGGCAAAGGCCGAAACTGAACGATCAGTCTGGAAATATCTCGATCGCTGCTTTTCGGGCGATTACGGTCCCTATCAGCATGTTCGTACACAATTATGTACTTTGACTGCTGCATTAGAGCGTTTAGCTCTTATTTCTAGCAGTGTATGTGTTTCTAACACCCTAGTCATGTTTCATGACGGTTTATGTGTGTGTGTGTGTGTGTGTGTGTGTGTGTGTGTGTGCGTGCGTGTGTG
>NC_068989.1:83805329-83812582 GCF_001194135.2 Octopus bimaculoides
GGTCGATTTGTTCGGCCAAAGGCATTGCTCCAGCATGGCAGCAGACAAATGACTGAAAGAAATAAAAGAGTAAAGAGTAAGAGATATAAGTATGTATGTATGTATGTATGTACGTATATATATATATATATATTATGATTGACCGTTGACTGAACACTATTCAATTTTTTTTCTCCGTGTTTTTCTCCTTGTCTCCGTATTCTTTCTGTTGAAGAGCGTAGCTCGAAACGTCAAAGACTTTCCGTATTCCCGAGCGTCATACTAATATATACTTTTGTTATTTACACCACCTGTCCTCGTCTGTTGTTATTTTTTGTATATTCTCCCATATATATATATATACGTACATACCTATGTATGTATGTATGTATGTATGTATGTATGTATGTACATATTAGAATGAAGGATAGCAGGATTCCTAAGCAGATACTATATGGAGAACTTGTGAATGGAAGGAAACTCTGGCAGAAACCAAGGCTGCGATTTAAGGACTGTGTCAAGTCCTCATTAAAGGTCTATGATACGCAGGAGACTGACTGGGAGGACAATGCCTGTCATCGCCACAGATGGAGGAAACAGGTTAAGGAGGGGATCAACACTTTTGAGAGAGCACGTATCCAGCATGAAGAGCTTACGTGAGCTGCGCGAAAGCGCACGGCTCGTATAGTGAATGGGGAAAGCTTGGTCTACAATGTTTGCAGTCGTGTATGCTTGCCAAGAGCAGGGCTCATTAGCCACCAACGGAGCCGCAAATGCAAAATATAAGTTAGTCCTAGAGCGCACAATGTTCCTGAAGGTTGGCAATGGTCTTCCCCGGTCACGAGTGGACGGCCAACACATGTAGATATATATTTATGTTTGTATCGGCACTTTTCGGACAATTCTGGTCCTCGTTAGTGGATACGTCTTCATTCATGCGCGTTAACTACAGCAGTGCTACTCAAAGTGGTGGTCCACAGACCGGTGCCAGTCTGTGAGCCATCAGTTGCCGATACGCGGCGAGTTATCAGAATAGGAAGAAACATTATAAAAATGCTTATAAAATGCTTATGTAATATTGTTTTATTTGTTTACAAAATAAATATAAGATAAAAAAATATTGTCAACTTATAGTATATTCATATTGTTTGCAGTATAAATTTATAGTAGTAGCAAGTATTACCGGTCCCTGGCATACACTTTACTTGTTTCAGTCATTTGAATATGGCCAAGCTGGAGCACCGCCTTTAGTCGAGCAAATAGACCCCAGGACTTATTCTTTGTAAGCCTAGTACTTATTCTATCGGTTTCTTTTGTCGAACCGCTAGATTACAGGTACGTAAACACACCAGCATCGGTTGTCAAGCATTGTTGGGAGGACAAACACAGACACACAAACGCACATATATATATATTTTGTTTGCAATGTCCTGTATCCAGATATGCACCTATATATACAGGTAGACGTAGGTATGCACATACCTGTACGTATATATGCATATACTCATTTATTATTTGTTTTATATATACATATACATATATATGACGGTCTTCTTTCAGTTTCCGTCTACCAAATCCACTCACAAAGCTTTGGTCAACCCGAGGTTATAGTAGAAGACACTTGCCCAAGGTGCCATGTAGTGGGACTGAACGCGGAACCATGTGGTTGGTAAGCAAGCTTCTTTACCACACAGCCACTCCTGCGCATATTGGAAAAAAAAACTGCCCGTGCGCCACATCAGTGAGTTTGAGAAGCACTCAACTACAGCATTAGAGTGGTTTGGCTCTGATTTCTAGCAATGTAGGTGTTTCCTAAAACCCAAGCCACATTTCGTGACATTTCTAATTCTCCTTTTCGATGAAACATTGCCAACTGCCGTTTATATTGATAAACACGCACACACATACATACACACATACATACATACACACATACATACACACATACACACATATATACACACGTACATACATGCATACACACATACATACATACATACATACATACATACATGCGCATATTTTTACGTATATATGAGTATATGCGTGTGCATTGTATGTATGTGTGTGTGTGTGCAATGCGTGTGTGCGTGCGTGCGTGCGTGCGTGTGTGTGTGTGTGTGTGTGCGACCGTATGTGTGGGTGCATGCGCAGGTCTGTCCCTGTGTCGTATCAGTTATGAATCTGCCTTAAATGCAGTTTCAAAATGGACGGCTAATATGCTCTACGGGAGATAACTAGGGAAATTTATAAAAGAGTTGTTTCCCTTAGAAAGACTCCTTATCACTGTTCAAAATGCAGCTTTTGATGCAGACGTAGATCCGCACTTGAATAATGCACACAAACATGTATATTCACATACATACATACATACATACATACATACATATATATATGTGTGTGTGTGTGTGTGTGTGTGTGTGTGTGTGTGTAAATGACTTACTGACTGGTACATAGGATGGATTTCAACGACCAGGTAGAAGCTGCCTGACACACCTCTACACTTTGGTGTGTGGATGTGATATATCTCGATTTTGCAAAAGCCTTTGATAAAGTCGGCCACGGTATGAGATCACGCAGTCACAAACTGCGTGATCTCAGCATAGTCGGAAAACCTGGAGAGTGGTTATACGACTCTCTAATTGATAGACGTCGGGCAGTGGTGGCCAATGGAGCCACATCAAAAGGAAACAAACACAAACAGTAAGTGGTGTTCCACAGGGCATTGTCTTAGGGCCACTGGTATTTATAGTGGCCCTCTCCGCTGCTCAGATAGTTATGCAGATGAGACAAAAGTCTCTCAGACAATACAAAATCCTGGAAATATTGCGCATCTGCAGTACGGGCGACTGTCCATCTTGCCAAATCTCCCTTTAAATACTCGCCGGTAGGCTCCAGCAGCCAGCACCAACTAACTGTCACGTGACACTGTCTAAGCTTCAACTGACCAATGGAGGGGAAAGGCGTGTAGTTTTAGCCCGCGCCCTCTCTAAACTTGCCTTCCAACAGTGTCGTGTTATTTTCAGTTCCAGCAGCCAGAACCGACCAACCGTTTGGTGGTACAAGCCTTCGCACCAGGAGGAGGGCACGCTATGAACGAGATCGCTACCTTGGCTCACCTGACAATCAGCGATGTTGTTTAAGTGTCAGCCAGCCTCACCTATGGACGCTGTTTCCTAGTCGGCATGTTATGGCTTCTCGCTTCAGTCACATATAGAAGCTGGTTTTGTCGACTGCCTCCCGTATCCTCCTTATTACTTTTCTCAGCTCTGAGCTCGAAAATGCAAACCTTTTAAATAACGTCGTCATTTTCCTTTCAATAAAGCCTCTATCCCCCACTGCCAGGTTGTAATACTCGACAGTCTACTCCTGTACTCCGCACTCTTCGATTAATCTCTCATACCTCTTCTCCTTCCGTTGCTCTGCATTAGTGATGTTCTCTTCCCATGGCACTGTCAGCTCTAGCAAAATTTTCCGTTCTGTGTCCCATAGGATTAAGTCCGGTCTTTTTGTTGCTTTTATGAGTGGAAATATTAACAGTCTTTCCAAATCCGTGGCCATCTCCCAGTATCCCTTCCATCTTTCGTCTGTCTCGTATATTTTATTTGAAGGCCTGGCCTTATGTCCTTTTCCCTCCTCCTGGAAGTATATCTTTCCGCGCTTTACCACTTTTGGGTATTCTCCCCTATTATATCCCTCGATCTTCTCCTTGAGTGCTGCGCTTATGACGCCGAAGACTTGATTGTGACGCCATGTATATCTGTCTAGTGCAAGCCTGCAGTTTGACAACATGTCTCACCGTCGCTTTCTCTCATCTACATTCGTCAGTTGTTTGTATGTTCCACCGGACTAAATTCACCGGTGAATGTAAAACGTCGAAGGTAGACTTGATAAGGAAGGATGTCCTTGCTTGTTCCCAAGCCCAAAGTTCCTTCCATGAGATTCTGCGACTGACCACATATTCCTCCCATCTCAAGCACTGTCCCTGCTGACTACATTGCACCAAATGTACATTTCCCCTTTATTCTTCTTCCTTTCTCATTTCACGTACCACTGCTTCTTTCATCTCTTTTACGCAGCTCATGCAAAATGGCCTGAAATTGTGCAACCTTAGACCGGCTCTTGCTTCTTGCGTCGCTCCGACTATATCGGCATTCCTTAGATTTCCGATCGCACTGTTTACTGCCTCTTCCGCAGTCCATTTCCTCCCTGTTCGTACTTTTGGAGGGTTTTCTCGGATGCTTTGATCTTTCGAATACCTTAGCATCATTACTGTTCTTCCCTTTCCTACCTTATATTCTTCAGCGATGGATGTTATCGGTAGTTGCAGCACGGGTTTTCCATATAGTGCAGTTGTATTCAGTGGTTTCGGCAGACCAAGCCATTTTCTGATAAACACACTGCCTCTTTGTTCTATCCTTTCTACTCTACTCGAGGTTATTTCGTATATTTGCAATGGCCACATTATCCTTGGGTACAGTCCAAATTGCAGTATCCAACATTTGAATTTCCCCGTTAATGTTGATCTGTCAATTGCCTTTAGTCCTTGTTCCATTAAATCGTTTGTTTCTTTTCTTTGCTTATCACTTAGTAAATCTCTGTACCATCTGCCTAGACTCTTTACTGGTTGTTCTTTCACCATTGGTATATCTTCACCTCCTATCCTGAATTTCACTTTTCCCGAAAGCCACGCTTCGAGATTTTTTGACTTTGAATTTCATTCTCGCCCATTCTATTAGCTCGTCCAACCTCTCTAACGTTCCATCTGCTCCTTCTCTACTCTCTGATAATACAGTAACGTCGTCCATAAAAGCACTTAATGGTGTCTTTGTAACAGATTTCTCACAGTTTGTTGATCTTAGTAACATCTCCATGACTAGCACAAATAAGATGACTGATATCGTGCATCCAGCTACAATTCCTACTTCTAGGCGTCGCCACTCCGTTGTGAACTTTCCTGCTGTAAATCTCATCCTCAATTTATCGTAGTAGCACATGAGCATTCGTTGAACATCTTCTGGAATCCAAAAGAAGTCAATAGCTGCTTGAATTAGTGCGTGTAGAACAGATCCATATGCATTGGCAAGACCTAGCCAATACAATGTACAGATTTTTCTTCAGTTGTTTTGCACAGTTGATAGCTTCCCAGATGGCAAAAGCATGTTCTATGCACCCAGGGATTCCAGGGATCCCTGGCTTTTAGATTGCTTTATTAACATATACGTTATGCTGTACGAATCTTATGATTCACCTAGCAATGATTCCAAACATGATTTTCCCATCGATATTTAATAGTGAAATGGGTCTGAATTGCCCTTGTGTTTTTGCCTCCTATTTAGATAAATAGATACCTTCATCTGTACACCATTGCCCTGCTACGTCTTTCTTCTTCCACATTTCCCTTATCAGTGCAAACAGCTGCAAACGTAATTTCGGGCAACATTTATATACTTTGTTACTAACTCCGTCGTTCCCTGGTGAACTTTTTGCTCTTGCTTTTGTAATGAACTCATCCATTTCTTTCAGTTTGATGTCACTCGAATCGAATGGTACCCTTGGTTCGGGTGGTTTCTTCATCTCGAGCATTTCTGGGACTACTTTATTTCTATCAGCATCGCTGTATGTCCCTTTAAGATGGTGTTCATGCTCTTCTTTAGTGGAATCTAATCTTCCCTTCTTACTTTCAGTAAACAAATGTTTCGCATATTGGTATGGGTTGTTTACAAAACTGCGATAGTTCTTTTCTCTCTCCTTTCTTCTGTTCTTCCTTCTTGCTTTTCTTAGTTGTTCTCGATGCCTCTTTTTTATCTCTTCATATACTTACTTTAACCCTTTTCTTTCCTCCATCTGGTTCTGAGTTTTTACTTCTCTTCTCGTATCTTTGCGATCCGTCTTTCTCTCTTCGATGGTCCGCTCTTTGCCGTTGATTCTCCATTCCCTGTTATTTCAAATCAAATCTCTTCTCTCCTTCCTGCTAGATTATATTAGCAAAGTTCTCAAGCTTTTGTTCGTCGTCCCCTTTGAATTTGGTAGTCAATCTTGCTACCTCGTCTTCGAATTTCTTATAGCTCGCTGCATCATTTCCCTTTGGCCACTTAAACTTTGGCTTCTTCAAGCCTACCTCTTTTCGTGGCTGTTCCTAACACAATCCATATCACACAGTGACGTATGATTTCAGCCGTATTCATGTTGCTCAGTATAATACTTAGCACTTTTTATTAATTAAACATCCAATATATATTATTAAATGCGTGTACTTCTGTGACTTATTTCATAGATTTTGCCTCTGTGGTGTATATGAATATAACCATGCAAACTTAGAATTAACTTCGTAAATTCCGCTGACGAAGGTGGGTCGAAGATTTATACAAACATCTGATTGCCATAAACACGATATGTCCGAGGTTAAAATGCATTTTCTATAGAAATATTTATTTCAAATACGTAGCTTCGTTACGTTTTCAAGTGCTTCTTCGAATTACCCGCGCATATATATCATTTTATGTATGGCTGTATGTAGTGTCTCTAAGTAATTACGTCTGTGCACGCATTATATATCTATATATGTATGTATGTATATACGTATGTAGGGAGAGAGAGAGAGAAAGATATATATATATAGATATATATATATATATATATATATATACACGCATACACACACACACACATATACACACGTATATATTTGAATACACGAATACACGTACATTATTTATATAATGCATGTGTATGTGTGTACATTTATGATTTCATATATACATTTATATAAGCTATATCATACACACAGAGGCATATATACAAACATAAATGCACACATACTTACTTACATATATACGTGTATATATATATATATACACACGCACATACACACACACACACACACACACACACACATATATATATATATATATATATATATATATATATATATATATATGATATATATCCTATATATCATATATATAATATGGTTGACTTGCAGCAGTTGTCACGTGCACGCCAAATACGAGTCATTGCAGACGATGCCCAATTAACTGCAAATTTGAAATTCCCATATATGTACACATCTGATTGTTACATACACTTACACATATACACACACATAGACACACACACACACACACACATTACACATACACATACGCATGCATATACATACATACACACGTACATGCATAGGTACATGCACCCATACATACGCAGAACAGTCGCACAGACACTCACATACACATATACACATGTACATTATATATATATATATATATATATAT
>NC_068989.1:83817635-83820270 GCF_001194135.2 Octopus bimaculoides
TAATAATAATAATAATAATAATAATAATAATAATAATAATAATAATAATAATAATAATAATGATATTAATAATAATAATAATAATAATAATAATAATAATAATAATAATAATAATAATAATAATGAGGATGATGATGATGATGATGATGATAATCGTTTCTACCATAGGCACAAGGCCTGAAATTGGGGGAGAGGGGATAATCGGTTACATTGACCTCATTGTTTCACTGGTACTTAATTTACCGACCCCCGAAAGTATGAAAGGTAAAATCGACCCCGACGGCATTTGAGCTCAGAACGTAAAGACAGACGAAATGGCGCTAAGCATTTTGCTGAATCGTGTTAACGATTTTGCCAGCTTACCACCTTACACAAGATAATATTAAGCTGTTTTGTGTATGAGTCAAAGGACGGAGTCTAATGTTTCTTTACTAATGTCTGCGGTAGCTAGCACGGCAGGTGAGGAAAGCCTTTTGGTTTTGAAGCCATCATGTATTTTCTGTGTTAAGTTTTGTGAGTACAGGGGTCCGAATCAATGTTACGATTTGGAAACGTGGATGTGTAGATTAGAGAAGTCAGGGATTAGATTCTTGTTGAATTTTGAAGGTGTGTATCGTAAGGTGAATGGTGTGCGTGATGTTACTTCTCAGGATGTTTTTTTGTGCTAAAGAACTTTGTTTTCGCCCAGCTTCCAGATCTTGGAAATTTCATAGTGTTGGCACATATAGTTGTGGATGTTGGTGAATGTAGTGATTCCATCAAGCCCTAAATATGTAAAGTGTTTGTGAGGCGGCGAGCTGGCAGAGTCGTTAGCGCACCCGGAAAATGTTTAGCGGCATTACGTCCGACTTTACGTTCTGAGTTTCAAATTCCACCCGGGTCGACTTTGCTTTTCATTGTTTCGGGGTCGATAAAAGGAGTACCAGTTGAGCACTGGGGTCAAGATAATCGACTTAACCCGCTCCTCGAAATTGCTGCCAAAATTTGAAATTATCATGAGAGACCTGCATGCAGTGGATGTAGGTGTCTTCAAGATGAGGCTGGACCTCTTCCTGTCAGGTGTCCCAGATGAACCAACTTCACGGCAGGAGGTGCAGATGAGAGCAGCTGCATCAAACTCTCTCATGCACCAAATGTCAATTCCTGAAGTAAAATTGTGTAGCAACACCAAATGGCGGTGCCCCAGCATGGCCACAGCTCATGAGCTTAAACTAGATAAAATGAAAATGAAAAATGAAAATGATTACTAAGGCGGTGAGCAGGTAGAATCGTTAGCACGCCGGACAAAGTGCTTTGAGACATTTCGTCCGTGTTTACGGTCTGAGTTCAAATTCCATCGAGATCGACCTTGCTTTTCAACGTTTCAGGATTGACTAAATAGATACCAGTAGAACACTGGGGTCGATGTAATCTATTTAACCCACACCCCGAAACTGCAGGCCTTGTGCCAAAACTTGAAACCAATATTCTAGGTGTTTCTCTGTGATTCCATCTAACCCTGGATTGTTTGTGATTTTCAGATTACGTTAATGCTTTTGCGCTGTCCGATGCAAAGAACTATGGTTGGAGTTTACGGGTAAAGGTGCGTATTTTTCGTTTCGTGTCTGTGCCCTCTTTCTGCGGTTCTTGCTGACTGATTTTCGAGAAATATCTGATAAGGGCGTTCACTTGCTATTGCAGGGTGGGTTTAATATTTCAAATTATTATTCTGATATTTGATGTCGTGTGGGCCTCGGTGATGTTGCTAATTAATGTTTGTTTTGTGGTTTATTTCGGATAAAAATGTTTTTCTCTGGTTTTATTCCTGGTGTGGTGTTACTTTCTTGTCGAGTTCTTTGATGCTGAGTCTTGTTTCCGTTGTGTGTGGTGTTGGGTGTGTTGTGGCGGTGCTTCACTCTGGTCCTCAAGGGATTGGTTACATTTGATGTGTAATTGGGACCGTATTTTTACATTGCATTATGGGATATATTGCTTGGATGTTTCTGTAATTATTTTGCTGAATTTTTCCATCGCAGTATCTCTGTTGGTTAATTATGATGTTGCTTAATTCTGAAAAACCTGGGTTCTCTTTCTTGATAGAATTAATTCCATTGGTCGTTTTTAAAGTTTGAGAATCTGTCTTTCTTGTATCTATCTGTGAGCTGTTATGGTAACTGGTAAGTGATCTGAAGAATGTTGAGGAATTATTAATATAGTGATTGTAGCAGCGAAAGGAAGATCCGGGGGGGGGCAGTTTTCCAAGATTGCCTAGTAAGTATATCAATGATTCTATGGTTTGTTTTGGATGTATAGGGAGTTCGGACTTGCGACAATTACGTCATTTTTTTTCTGATCTGTAATATTTGAAAAGTAAGGAAGCTGAGTATACCGAAGTTATGTTCCTCTTCGGTGTTTGTAGTTGTGTTACTATTGAGTTGTGTAATTTACTTTGAGTAGCTTGGTAAGACAGATGACGAAGTCAGTGTGGTAAGAAGCTTGCTTCTCCAACTGCATGGTTCAGGGTTCAATCCCACTGCGTGGACCCTTGGCCAAGTATTTCCTACTACAGCCTCGGGACAACCAAAACCTTATGAGTGGATTTGGTAGACGGAACTTAAAAGAAGCCCGTTGTATGTATATATATATATATATATAT
>NC_068989.1:83820636-83821514 GCF_001194135.2 Octopus bimaculoides
TGTGTGTGTGTGTGTGTGTGTGTGTGTGTGTGTGTATTTATTCTTAAATGTATTCTGTGCGGAACCATAACATCAGATAGTGAAACAATAATGCTACATCCTCTTCGTTATTCTTCCAGTAAAATCGTGTCATTTTCTTTTCGTTTTTTTTTTCTTTGTTTTGTTTAGCTTTTTTTTATTCTTGGAATATTTATAAAAATTCTTGGTAATGCTTGTGTGAGTATTTTGTAATCTTTACCAGACACTGACCTTTTTTTTTTGTGTGTGTGTTTTAGATCCGCCTTTCTGCTCTGCAGAAACTGGTTTTCCAAGATCTTGTAAAAACTGTGATTCTCTAATGGCGTCTGTCCGTGTTAGAAAATACAATTCTGCATGTCCAGAGCTCGTCGTTAGATGAGTTTTCCAGTCACGAATATCTCACTCAGTCTCTTTCTACCCTATTAAGTTCACTGTTGATTTATTCTGTGTAGGCGCACATGGGGCTGTGTGCTAAGAAGTTTGCTTCCCAACAACATGGTTCCAAGTTCAATCCTTCTACGTGACACGGTGGGCAAGTGTCTTCTACTATTCAGGTGACCAAAGCCTTGTAGGTAGACTTGGTAGACAGAAACTGAAAGAAGCCCGTCATATATATATATATGTATATAGGCGTAGGAGTGGCTGTGTAGTAAGTAGCTTGCTTACGAACCGCAAGGTTCCGGGTTCAGTCCCACTGCGTGGCACTTTGGGCAAGTGTCTTCTACTATAGCCTCGGGCCGACCAAAGCCTTGAGAGTGGATTTGATAGACGGAAACTGAAGAAACTCGTCGTATATATGTATATAGGCGTAGGAGTGGCTGTGTAGTAAGTAGCTTGCTTACGAACCGCAAGGTTCCGGG
>NC_068989.1:83822222-83823268 GCF_001194135.2 Octopus bimaculoides
AAGTAGCCCAAATATATCCAAATAGAATGTGCGTGTGTGTGTGTGTTCTATAATGTACACAGCCTTGGGTTTTTTATCTCATTACGAAAAGTAAATCCTTATATATATATTTATACGTATGTATGTATGTATGTATGTATGTATGTATGTGTGGAGGCGCGTAGCTTAGTGGTTAGGGTGCCAGCCCCATGATCGTAAGATTGTGGTTTCGATTCCTGGACCGAGCGACGCGTTGTATTCTAACGACTGAAACAGTTAAACGATTACAGATACAAGTATTTTTAAGACCTTATGAGACGTGTAACGGCTTCCTTGCTTCGTGCATTGCAGTTGCAGTGCTATTGTCTATGGTATTAGGGAAAAGGGTAAAGACCCCCTTCAGCCATGAATGACCATGGGATTGCATCTAGAATGTTACCTTCCGAGGCACAAGTCCAGGCAAGGTTGTTTATGAAAGACCAGCAGTCGCCCATACATACCAGCCTTCCCTCTCCACGCCATTGATGTTGTCCAAGGGAAAGGCAAAGCTTACTACCAGTGAAGTTGCAACTCATTTCTATAGCTGAGTGAACTGGAGCGACGTGAAATAAAGTGTCTTGCTTAAGAACACAACACACACCCCGGTTCGGGTATCGAACTCACTACCCCATGAGCGTGAGCCCGACGCTCTAACCACTGGGCCATGCGCTTTCACTCTATGGTACTGTATGATATGTGGAGGCGCAATGGCCCAGTGGTTAGGGCAGCGGACTCGCGGTCATAGGATCGCGGTTTCGATTCCCAGACCGGGCGTTGTGAGTGTTTATTGAGCGAAAACACCTAAAAGCTCCACGAGGCTCCGGCAGGGGATGGTGGCGAACCCTGCTGTATTCTTTCACCACAACTTTCTCTCACTCTTACTTCCTGTTTCTGTTGTGCCTGTAATTCAAAGGGTCAGCCTTGTCACACTGTGTCACGCTGAATCTCCCCGAGAACTACGTTAAGGGTACACGTGTCTGTGGAGTGTTCAGCCACTTGCACGTTAATTTCACGAGCAGGTTGTTCCG
>NC_068989.1:83824085-83825138 GCF_001194135.2 Octopus bimaculoides
TAGTAGTAGTAGTAGTAGTAGTAGTAGTGCTGTTGCTGTTGTTGTTGTTGTTATCGTTGACAGTACTGCTGGTGCTGCTGGCGGTGGCGGCGGCGGCAGCGTCGGCGGCGGTGGCGGCGGCGACGGCGATGGTAATATGCTTGCGTCTGCGAGAATGTGTGATCATGTGAATGTCTATGAAGACACAGGAATGCGTGTGTGTATGTGTGCATGTGTGTAGGGTTATGTATGGCGGAATTGTGTGCGTATGTGCGCATGCGTCTGAACGGGTACGTGTATGTGTGTGTGCACATTTCTATAAATGTAATTATCAGTGTGCGTATGCATGTGTGTGTATTCCTCTGTGTGTGTGCACGTGTGTCGGTACATGCGTGCTAGTGTGTCAGTGTGTGTGTACATGTATATATATATATGAGCGTGTCAGTGTGTGTGTGTGTGTGTATGTGTGTGTGAGTGTAAGTCTGCTAGTGTTTGTGTGTGTATGTGTGTGTAAGTTGTCTGTATGTGTGTGTGCATTCTGTCAGAGTGTGTGTATATCTGTCAGTGTGTGTGTTGTGTGTGTGTATGTGTATGTGTAAGTCTGTCAGTGTGCGTGTGTGTGCGTGTGTGCATGTCTGTCAGAATGTGTATATGTATGTCTGTCAGTGTGTGTGTGAGTGTAAGTCTGTTAGTGTGTGTTGTATAAGTCTGTGTATGTGTGTGTATGTATATGTATTTGTATGTGTGTAAGTGACAGTGTGTGTGTGTCTTTGTTTATGTCTGTGACTGTGTGTTTGTGTATGTGTGCGTAAGTCTGTCAGTGTGTGTTTGTGTGTATGTGTGTGTATGTAAGTGCCAGTGTATGTGTGTATGTGTATAAGTGCCAGTGTCTGTGTGTCTGTGTACGAATAACAATTGTTACAGCTGCAATGAAATGCACAGGTGCCCCACGGCTAATGCACAAGTGTCAGTTCTCAAATTGCAGTGACAGACTGGAATGCCAGACCCCCCCTCCACCACCACCACCAGTCAAAATCTACCACAACAGCAACAATACCTCCACTACCCCCCCCC
>NC_068989.1:83826264-83828501 GCF_001194135.2 Octopus bimaculoides
TACATATACATATATGTATAAATGTGTATATATATATATATACATATATACATATATGTATAAATGTACGTATACATGTATGTATGCATGTAGTATGTACGTATACAAGTACGTACGTACGTATGTATGTATGTATGTATGTATGTATGTATGTATGTATGTGAGCACTTCACCGTGGGCTGACTACTTCATATGTGAGGAAAGCACATGAAACAGAACAGAACACGAATCTCACTCCCCACCTTCAACCTCAAACACATAAAATATATTAGAATTGGCTCCAGAATGAATAAAAAACAGAATTCCTCGTTGACACGGGACTGTAAACAAACAAACAAAGCGCAGAACGTTCAACATACAAGCCATGTGATATATAAATCTTATTGTAATGTTCTGAGTTGTTAAGTCCGTCACACTTATTTGTCTGATCGGTTACACAAACCGGAGACTTTCCCGTCGGTTCATCGAACGCTTCTAACAAGGAAACATAACTGTGTATTGCAAAGCAGTTCACGAAACATTACAAGATAGAAAAAAACATTAGTAGATACGATAATATATTATTGTAAAGGCGGCGAGCTTGGCAGAAACGTTAGCACGCCGAAGCGAAATGCTTAGCGGTATTTCGTCAGCCGTTACGTTCTGAGTTCAAATTCCGCCGAGGTCGACTTTGCCTTCCATCCTTTCGGCGTCGATAAATTAAGTACCAGATTCGCACTGGGGTCGATGTAATCGACATAATCTCCTTGTCTGTCCTTGTTTGTCCCCTCTATGTTTAGCCCCTCGTGGGCAATAAAGAAATAAGAAACGTTAGCACGCTGAGTGAAATGCTTAGCGGTATTTTGTCTGCCGTTACGTTCTGATTTCAAATTCCGCCGAGATCGACTTTGCCTTTCATCCTTTCGGAGTCGATAAATTAAGTACCAGTTGCGTACTGGAGTCGATCTAATCGACTGGCCCCCTCCCCAAAAATTTCGGGCCTTGTGCCTAGAGTAGAAAAGATTATTTATGGCGGCGGGCTGGCAGAAACGTTAGCACGCCGGGCGAAATGCTTAGCGGTATTTCGTCTGTCTTTACGTTCTGAGTTCAAATTCCTTTTACCCTTTCGGGGTCGATAAATTAAGTACCAGTTGCGTACTGGGGTCGATCTAATCGACTGTCCCCCTGCCCCAAAATTTCGGGCCTTGTTCATAGAGTATAAAAGAATATGTAATTGTAATGACTCGTGGCATATTGGTTAAGAGTGTTGCATTCATGATCGTAAAATCGTGGATTCAGATCCTAGACTGGGCGGTGTATTGTGTTCTTTGTTTCACGTTGCTTTAGTTCACTCATGTTTGTATACTTACAAATACCTATACACAGTTATATGCTTGCATATAGACATACGTATATGCAAACGTTTATTCAGATACATACGCCTGCATATACATGCTAAACACACTAATGCAAACATAAACATCTTTATATACCTACACATACATAAATATGCTTTTACATTAGACACACACACCCACACGTACATTCTCATGTTTATATACTTACACACACATATGCATATTTATATACTTATGCATGCATAGATTATGTCCAGCGTCCATAATGAAAACGATGAGGTCTCACGCCTCAGAGCCATTTGCTGCATGCGTTGCTACGGACAGGTCTTCTACTCCCCACCAGATCATTTTCTCGGGGCCTTACTCTCGTTTAACGCATTTACGAGCTGGAAGAGGCCCCGAAATAGTCCCCACACTAGATGGTTGGACGGGATTAAGAAAGATCTACAGAGGCTGGACGTCATCTTGGAAGCGGCAAAAGTGCTAATACGAAACCGCCAACTATGAAAGATACTGGTTGACCTGGTCAGTTCTAAGCACGATGACGCTTCTGGGACCATTAATCTGAGATGACCCCAACCCAATTGACCAAGAGCATAAGTGGGTATCAGTATGGCCATACTGTCCTGCTTTGTCTAAGTACAGATGTGTAGTATACTCTTTTTTTACTCATTTTACTTGTTTCAATCATTTTACTCGGCCATGCTGGAGCACCGACTTTAGTCGACCAAATTGAACCCAGGACTTATTCTTTGTGCGCCTAGTACTTATTCTATGGGTCTCTTTTGCCGAAACGCTACGTTACGAAGCCGTAAACGCACCAGCATCGGTTATCAAGCGGTGTTGGGGGGGGGGGCAAGCACAGACACTCAGACACACATACACACACACACACACACA
>NC_068989.1:83838525-83839787 GCF_001194135.2 Octopus bimaculoides
TATATATATATATATATATATATATATGTATATGTATATGTGTATATATATGTATGTATATGGATATATATATATATAATATATATATAAGCATACACACACATCTAACGGACTTTCGAATGGTTTCCGGATATTAAATTTCCCTCTTTTAGGCTTTCGTCAGCCTGTTGCATGGGGCCCATGATATTTTTTATTTAATTCTTATTTACGTCGTTTTAATGTTCGCTTGACATTTACAGGTTCTGAGTTCAATTCCGCTGCTCTCCACTTCAGTGCAAAAATGTTTTCGGTTTCTGTCCATAACCTTGAATTGAACAAAACTTTTTGAGCAGATGGAGTCTGTACGGACACACATCGCATGGATTATAGGAGACGGTATTACTTTTGGTAAATTTAATTCGTCAGCCAATAGAAGGAAGTGAGTTTTAGGTCTTCGGTCTTGGGTCTTGGGTCTTGAGTCTTGGGGCCCTGGAGCAGTGTGTACCCTGCTTTGTCCTTTCCGAACCAAGTCATTAGTTGTAGTTTCTTTCCGCTACTTCTACCATTTGTCTTTGTGGTTCTTCATGACAGGCACTGTTGCTGTTCTTCCGCTAAATCATGAAGAACGAAGAACACAAGAAATATGTCAAAGCAGAAGAACTGAAAGAAACATATAAGTTAAATCCCACCAGCAAATATGCCAGCGAACATTGCAAAATGTTCCTTGTTTAGAAACAATACATTTCTAAATCTCTCAGATTGCCAGACCGGGCGGTGCTCTGTATTCTTGAGCAGACCACTTGTTTTCTCGTTCTTCCAGCCCCACTTAACAATAAATTAGTAACTCTGCGACGGACTGGCGTCCTCTCCAGGAGGAATGTTGTCACCTCGGTCACTTATATACCATAATCACTGGGATTATCGGCCATATGAACCCCAGGGCTCTAGTCACAAAATAACGAGTTGTTTGGAACAACAATGAACATGTAGAAGTTGTATGCTGTCAACTTAATGTGACAGTCCCTTGAAGGGAATAACACTACTGTTGTTTAGACCTAGGAAGCTGCACCGCTTCCTGTCGGCCTTGACACATTTCCTGTGTCCTTATGTTTACAAGGGGGAGACAAGCACCTCCACCCAGCGAAGCCTGTATCCAAAGACTAGTTTCTGAGTCTTTGACGATGACGAGCAAAGACTCAGAAACATGTCTCTGGATGCAGGCTTAGCTAAGTGGAGGTGCTTGTCTCTCCCTTGTAAACATAAGGACACAGGAAATGTGTCAA
>NC_068989.1:83845501-83851130 GCF_001194135.2 Octopus bimaculoides
GTGCACATATGGCTGTGATGCATGTGCCTGGTGTACCCTTATCAGACGGGTAGTCATGATGGGTATACTGGGCTTCGTATATTTTACCCCAGTGTCACTTTGATGGCATGCACTGCTCTCTCACTCAATAATAATAATAATAATAATAATAATAATAATAATAATAATAATAATAATAATAATAAATACCATGATGCAGTATCAGGCAGTGACTTTCATGGCTTCTGATCTTAACTGACTGGAAATGTTATCATGTACATTGTTTTGTCTTGGTATAAAAGATGGGTTACAGCAAATATATATTAACCGGGTATCTTGTCAGAATTTTTGCAACGAAATGAACTCTACTAAAAGCACCTGAGGACCGGATGGTCGTAAAAAAACGGGTGCTGTGTCGGGTGTACCACCAAAGTTGGTGTACAACGAATTTGCGTATGTTGTTAACCATGGTTTGTGCATCGACGAGTATACGTGTGCATATATGCATGTGTCATTCTGTGTATGTATGCTGCTCATAAGCACACACATAGACGCACTTGCGCACGAATCACACACACACAAACACAAACACACACGAAGACACACATACACACGCGCATATGTTGCGAGTTTCATTGACTTGCAATAATGAGTTCCAATCATAGCACATTTATTTATATTAGTGTAAGGATGGTCGTAAGCAGGCAGCTCACTCGATGCAACCACCCATCCGTGGTGGTGGTGGTGGTGGTGGTGGTAGCTGAGGTGGTCAAGCATGACGGTGATAGTAAAGGATGGGAAAGACAGTGGTGATGGTGGTGGAGGAGAAGGCGGCCAAGTCGAAGGTGTTGATGTTGGTGGCGTCAGAAGTTTGAATGTATGGTAGTTGTGGTGGCGATGGTAGTGGTACTGATTATGGTGATGGCTGAAAACAAACATCAGAAAGAGAGAGAATGAGAGAGAAAGAAAGAGGTTAGACCAAAAAAATTATAGTGACCCCGAATGGGGCTTCCTGGGCGTATACCAAGAGTGAGAGAGAAAGAAAGAGGTTAGACAAAAACAAAATTCGAACCCGCGAACCCTCAAGCGCGAGTACGCTGCTCTTACCACTAGGCAATGATCCTGCACACATACAAATTGTTGTTTATCATGCAACTTTGCAATAAATTCAAAGTCAAAAAATTATATCATTGTTTTGATGAAAATTGTTCATTGCTTGAAAAATATTAGTCAAGTTTAATCAAATTTAATATGTACTCAATGCATGAAGTGTCAATATTGGGCTGAAGGCCCAATGAAGAGCCCTTCATAGGAGATAGCTTAAAATCCGACTGATAGGGCAGCTTTTAAGCTAGTAATACACGTACCTAGTTTTCATGACGACATCAATATGTGGCCTGTGTGTTTTCTGTACTCTGGTTATTATTTTTTTTTTGTCTACGTTTTGTTTGCAACGTCCTGTACCCAGATATGAACCTATATATACAGGTAGATGTAGGTATGTATATACTTGTACGTATATATGCATATACTCATTTATTATTTGTTTTATATATATATATATATATATATGACGGGCTTCTTTCAGTTTCCATCTACCAAATCCACTCATAAGGCTTTGGTCGGCCCGAGGTTATAGTAGAAAACACTTGCCAAAGGTCCCGCGCAGGGGGACTGAACCCAGAACTATGTGGTTGTGAAGCAAGTTTCTTACCACACAGCCACGCATATGCCTCTCTTCGGACACAATAAAATATTATTTCATTGTTTTACTTGTTTCAGTCATTTGACTGCGGCCAAGCTGGAGCATCGCTTTAAAGAGATTTTAGTCGAAGAAATCGACCCCAGGTATTATTCTTTTTAAGCTTAGTACTTATTCTATCAGTCTCTTTTGCCGAACCGCTAAACATATATGACGTAAACATACCAGAATAGGATGGCGGTGTGTGTGTGGGCGGGGGCAAACACAGACATACGCACATAAAATATATATATATGCACATACATATGACAGGCTTCTTTCAGTTTCCGTCTACCAAATCCACTCACAAGGCTTTGGTCAGCCTGAGGCTCTAGTAGAAGACACTTGCCCGAGGTGCCACATAGTAGGACTGAAACCAGAACCATGCAGATAGGAAGCAAGCTTCTTGCCACAAAGCCACGCCTTGTTTTATACATATCGCTTTGGTGTTCCAAGGTTTGTTTCGTTGCGCCACACCGATCTGTTATGCATGTTTCCGTGATATTTACAAAAAATAAATTGTATACAGTAAAGCTGACAATTAACACGTCTCTGTTTCCTTCCTTCTCTTCATCCTCTGTTTCTCACTCCCTCTCTCTTTCTCTCTTAATTATCTATTATCTGACTATGTGCTAATGAACTGGCTCGAGTTTTTTTATGTCTTCATTTACCTCATTTTTCGCTCTCTATTTCAAATCCTCCCAACTGCAACCGGATCTATCCATGAGACAATCATAACACTCACCAGCCAGTGACTTATTGACGTAACTTTAATGATCTTCCCCCACCGAAATTCATTAACCCCACCCCCTCCAACACCACCACCACCACCACCATCACCTCTAGTAGAACTTATAATCTTTCTTTGTTTTCTTTCAGTAGATTCATGCGAGCGTCTACTAACACCACCTGGTCCACCTATGTGTTCCTGAGGTGTGTGCATCACAGTGTTGTTATTTTTGTGAGGTTTAGAGGAGTGTAGACTCCTTCTCTGAGTCTACTGCACCAGTTTGTATTGTTATGGGGTTTAATTTCTAGTTTCCTGTTTATTGTTACATTAGTCTTTGTTCTGTTATGTGAAATGCGAGTTCTGTTAGTTTGTTGGGCTTTAATCATGTACAGTATACGTTGCGTAAGTCGTGTTGTTTTAGATGCTTGATGTATAGAAAGTATGCTGCGTGTGAAAATTGTTCTATCTAAGCTATTCTATTGAATCACTATTATTACCTCCGCCGTCGCTAAGGCGGAGGTACTGTTTTCAGTCGTGTTTGTTTGTTTGTTGGTTGGTTTGTCCGTGGACAGGAGCACTCCGTCGGTTACGACGACGAGGGTCCCAGCTGATACGATCAACGGAACAGCCTGCTCGTGAAATTAACGTGCAAGTAGCTGAGCACTCCACAGATACGTGTACCCCTAAACGTAGTTCTCAGGGAGCCTCGGCGTGACACATAGCGTGACAAGGCCGGCCCTTTGAAATACAGGTACTACTCGTTTTTGCCATCTGAGTGGACTGGAGCAACGTGAAATAAAGTGTCTTTTGCCCAAGGACACAACGCGTCACCGGGAATCGAACTCACGACCTTACGATCGCGAGCCCAAGGCCCTAACCACTAAGCCACGCGCCTTCACTCTCCGTGGACGAGATATCTCATGAACCGCTGGATGGATCCGGATGAAACTTTCAGGTATGTTTGGCCTCGTGACTGGAACGAACTGATTAGATTTTGGGATCGATCCAGCACTGAACAAGGATTCTGAATTATTTTTCCTTTTTTTTTTACTGTATTTTTCAGAGCGGTAGGGTTCATTTTTAGTATTCTCGTTTGTGAGAGCAGTTGAGTTAATTTCATATATTCCCATTTTAAAAATCATCTCTTGCTAATCGTTGAGAGGACGTTTGGTGTTGCCTTGGCGGAGGTTTGCGCTCTCTGAGTGCTCTTGTTATTATTATTATCATCAAGGTGGCGAGCTGGCAGAATCGTTAGGATGTTGAGTGAAATGCTTAGCGGTATTTCGCTCGTCTCGCTACGTTCTGAGTTCAAATTCTCCCGTAGTCGACTTTGCCTTTCATCCTTTTGAAGTCGATAAATTAAGTACCAGTGAAACACTGGGGTCGATGAAATCGAATAATCCCCTCCCCTCAATTTTCAGGCGTTGTGCCGATAGTGTAAATCATTATTATTATTATCATCATCATCATCATCATTATGAGGTCGATTTTTCCTTCATCCCTTCGGGGTCGATAAATCAGGTACCAGTGGAACATTGGGGTCGATGTAATCGACTATTCCCCCTCCCCCCCCCAAATTCCAGGCCTGTTGCCTTTAGTAGAAAGGATTATTATTATTGTTATTATTACTATTATTATTAATATTTATAGGATTGAGGTAACTCCTCCAGAAGATATAGAAGCAAAAAGAAAAAAAAAGAAGTGTGCCATTGTCATCAAGTGAACGATATTTCGACATCTCGTGTATCTTTTACAAGTGCAAAAAACATTTTTTGAACCTGTGGAAGACATACGAGATGTCGAAATATCGTTCACTTGATGACAATGGCACTCTTCTTATTTTTTTGCTATCATCATCATCATAATTATTATCATTATCATTATTATTATTATTATTATTATTATTATTATTATTATTATTATTATTATTATTATTATTATTATTATTGTGGCCGCGACGGGCAAAATGCTTAGTGGTCATTTCGTCCATCTTTACGCTCTGAATTTAAATTCCTTCGAGGTCGACTTTACCTTACATCCTTTTGGGATCGATAAAATAAGTCCCAGTTGAACACAGGATGAGGTAGGAGAGGGGCGATGTAATCAACAATCGACTTATGTCCTCTCTCTAGATCGCTGTCCTTGCACCAAAATTTGAAGCCAATCTTGAGTTCAATTCCGCATCGTCTGCAATCGGAGCCTCGCTTTAAAAAAAGCCGAGTTGTAACAACTTATTGTAAGTGATGTAAGCTCCTTCAGAGAGACAAACTATAGCTGAGAGTTCCGCCGATAAATTTCTAAAACATGACTTCTATGGTAATTCCCTTTTTACAAAGTAGTTATTTAAAACATAAATAAAGCATTTATTCAGCTCTATTACTGCCCGAGATTTCTTTACAAAAAAACAAACCTTATTTGTTCTCCCAACAAAATGACGAATACCGTAAGCTGTACACAGTTTGGAACGTCTGTTGACCCATTAACTAGCAAAGCAAAATTTGAAAGTTAAAACTCATCATGGCTAACATTTTTCTCAAGATCAGCAGACAATTCTAAAATGTGACTATGAACTGTATCATTCGAGAGAGGAATTTTACTTATTTCTTGTCCATCTCGAGTTCTTAACTATGTCTGAAGAATCTTTCCGCATGCAGGCAAAATAATTGACTCCACCAAAGTATGAGACAGCATTATTTTGTGCAGCCATTTCACATATTTCACAAACAACAACTTGAAACATTTTTTTTTTCTCTCGAATTGTTTGTTATTAAACTTTTTTAAAAATTGCCTATTATTCTTGTTGTTCTGACAATGTTCTACAATCATTAATCTTTCTTTTTTTCCTTGAATTTTTTTTTTTTTTCGTTTTCTTAGGCGCAAGAGTGGCTGTGTGATGAGTAGCTTGCTTACCAACCACATGGTTCCGGGTTCAGTCCCACTGCGTGGCACCTTGGGCAAGTGTCTTCTACTATAGCCTCGGGTCGACCAAAGCCTTGTGAGTGGATTTGGTAGACGGAGGCTGAAAGAAGCCTGTCGTATATATATGGGAGAATATACAAATAATAACAACAGACGAGGACAGGTGGTGTAAATAACAAAAGTATATATTAGTATGACGCTCGGGAATACGGAAAGTCTTTGACGTTTCGAGCTACGCTCTTCAACAGAAAGAATACGGA
>NC_068989.1:83856857-83857876 GCF_001194135.2 Octopus bimaculoides
GTCTGTGTGCACGTGTGTGTGTGTATGTATATGTGTGTATATATGTTTGTGTGTCTGTGTTTGTCTCCCAACATCGCTTGACAACCGATGATGGTGAGTTTACGTCCCCGTAACAATTTGCTCGACTAAAGGCGGTGCTCCAGCATGGCCGCAGTCAAATGACTGAAACAAGTAAAAGAGTAAAAGAAGATAAGAATCATCTGTATTTTATTGCTTAAATCTTCATTTGTCGTTAGACTGCGGCCATACTGGAGCACCACATTGAAGAGGTACTTACATTCTTCAGTCTCCCTCTCTTTTACCGAACTGCTAAGTCACGGTGATGTAATCATACTAACACCGGTTGTCAAGCGATGGTGGGCGACAAACACAGACACAAAGACAAACGCGCACACACACAAATATACGATGGGATTCTTTCAGTTTCCGTCAGCCAGATCCACTCACAAGGTTTTGGTCTGCCCGAGGCTATAGTAAAAGACACTTGCCCAAGCTGCCACGCAGTGATACTGAACCCGGAACCATGTGGTTGAGAAGGAAGTTTCATACCACATAGCAATGCCTGCGCCTGTTTAGTTTGAAACATCTAGTCTATTGAACTGTCTGAGAAGCGTTGGTTTACGTGTTCTTTCATATCAGCACGAGTGGAGAAGCAATGGCCCAGTGGTTAGGCCAGCGGACTCCGGCAGGGGATGGTGGCGAACCCTGCTGTACTCTTCCACCACAACTTTCTCTCACTCTTACTTCCTGTTTCTGTTGTGCCTGTAATTCAAAGGGTCAGCCTTGTCACACTGTGTCACGCTGAATATCCCCGAGAACTACGCTAAGGGTACACGTGTCTGAGGAGTGCTCAGCCACTTGCACGTTAATTTCACGAGCAGGCTGTTCCGTTGATCGGATCAACTGGAACCCTCGACGTCGTAAGCGACGGAGTGCCAACAACATATCAGCACAAAAGTGAAGGTTGATCTTCATTTCAACTTTAAAAAAAATAGCGAAGTTTATATAACAACTATCGT
>NC_068989.1:83858893-83861356 GCF_001194135.2 Octopus bimaculoides
TGGTTTGCTTGATCGTCACCGCTCAATTCATGAACACAAGTAACGATTTCTTTACCGAATCGTTACTGGCGACGAAAAAATGGTGCCTGTACATCAATATGAAGCAGCGTAAGGAACGGCTTTGCTCCGGTAAACAAGCGACACCGAGCGTGAAACAAGATCTTCATCCGCGTAAAACGATGTTGTGCGTATGGTGAGACTGGGAAGGGATTGTCCATTACGAATTGCATGAACGGAACCAAACGGTCAACGTGGAACTCTATGTTCAACAGATGGAACGTCTCAACACGGCTATTCAAGAGAAAAGACCTAATCGACAGCATGAAGTTCCTCTGCTGCACGACAACGCCTGCACTCATATCGCCAATATGACCAAGGAAGCCATTCAAACGCATGGCTGGGAAGTGCTGCCACACCCGCCGTACTCTCCTGATTCGGCACCAACGGATTTCCATCTCTTTCGATCTCTTTCAAATGCCATGCGCGGAGATTCATTCAATACTGATGCAGAATTGAGAGCTTGGTTGGATCAATTTTTCGAGTCAAAATCGGGTGATTTCTACGAAGGAGATATTGAAAATCTTGTTGAAAATTGGGAAGAAGTTGTAAACAACAAGGGTGAATATATTATTGATTAATTAGTTATTATTTTTTATTAAACCTTTCAAAAAATTTTAATTTAAAAAACGGCGGGAACTTAGTTGCCAACCCAATATATATATAATATATATATATATAATATATATATATATATACATACATACATACATACATACATACATACATACATGTGTGTGTGTGTGTTTGTTCCCCACCACAGTTTGACAACTGGTGTTTGTTGGTTTGTTTACGTCTCCGTAAAATTAAAGGTTCGGCAAAAGAGAACGATAAGTACCTGGCTTAACAGAAAAACTAAGTACTGGGATCGAGTCATTCGACTAGAAAAACAAATTTCTTCAAGGCTGTGCCCCAGCATGGCCGCAGTCTAATGACTTATACAAGTAAAATATAAACGATATCATCTGATAGTAAGAAAAGATGGTCAAAGTTGAAGCATTCTTGATCACAAATTTGTTGAAGAACAACAACAATAATAATAGGGGTTTCAAATGTTAGCACAAGGCCTGTAAGTTAAGAGGAGGGGATGAGTGGATGACATCAACACCAGCACTCAGCTGGTACTTATTTTATCGACCCCGAATGGATGAAAGGCAAAGCCAACTTCGGTGGAATTTGAACTCAGAACGTAAAGATGGATGGAATGCCGCTAAGCATTGTGTCCGGCGCGCTAACAATTCTACCAGCTCGCCGCCCTCAGCAACAATAATAATAATAACCCTTTTTTACGAAAGGCACAAGGTCTGAAATTTTGGTAGAGGGGACTAGTCGATTACATCGACCTAAGTATTTTACTGGGACTTAATTTATCGACTCCGAAAGGATTAGAGACAAAGTCCACCACGGCGGAATTTGAACTCAGACCTTAAAGAGGGACAAAATGCCGCTCAGAATTTTGCCCGGAATACTAACGATTCTTACATTTTTACTGCCCACAAGGGGCCACACACAGAGGGGACAAACAAGGACAGTCAAGCGGATTAAGTCGATTATATCGACCCCAGTGCGTAACTGGTACTTAATTTATCGACCCTGAAAGGATAAAAGGCAAAGTCGACTTCAGCGGAATTTGAACTCAGAACGTAGCGGTAGATGAATTACCGCCTAGCATTTCGCCCGGCGTACTAACGATTCAGCCAGCTTGCCGCCAATAACAGTAATAATAATAACTCATTCTGCTATAAGCACAAGGCCTGAAATCTGAGAGAGGAGACTAGTCGATTACATCGACCCCAGTGTTCCACTGGTACTTAATTTATCATACCCCGAGAGGATGAAAAGCAAAGTCAACCTCTGGAGAACCAGAACTTACAGACGGATTAAATGACGCTAAGCATTCTCACGTCCGGCATTCTAACGATTCTTATTTTTTTATTGCCCACAAGGGGCTACACACAGAGGGGACAAACAAGGACAGTCAAACGGATTAAGTCGATTATATCGACCCCAGTGTTTCACTGGTACTTAATTTATCGACCCTCAAAGGATAAAAGGTAAAGTCGACTTCAGCGGAATTTGAACTCAGAACGTAGCGGTAGATGAATTACCGCCTAGCATTTCGTCCGGCGTGCTAACGTTTCTTATTTCGTTATTACCTACAAGGGGCTAAACATAGAGGGGACAAACAAGAACAGACAAAGGGATTAAGTCGATTACATCGACTTTAGTGCGCAACTGGTACTTAATTTATCGAACCCGAAAGGATGAAAAGCAAGGTCGACCTCGGCGGAATTTGAACTCAGAACGTGACGGCAGACGAAATACCGCCAAGCATTTCGCCCGGCGTGTTAACGATTCTGCCAACAACACGATAAAATGGTGCTGCCTTCATTTTCACTTGTCACT
>NC_068989.1:83865867-83866840 GCF_001194135.2 Octopus bimaculoides
CTCGATCATGCTACCTCTTTTTGTATTTTTTTTTTTTTTTATCGGTATCAAATGTACTTAACGAAATATCTGACTAACTGTCTGTCCATGTACCACTCTGACTACGACCCTATCTGTCTATCCATCTATCTATCTATCTATCTATCTATCTATCTATCTATCTATCCATTCATCTATCTGTCTATCTATCAGTCTATCTGTAGGTCTATCTATCAGTTTACCTATCTGCTTCTCTATCTTTCTCTCATTCTTTCTCTTTCTTTGTCTAGAGATACCCCAACACACCCGTATATACTTTTATACGTAAACACACGCACACACACACACACACATGCACTTATGCACGCGAACACGCGCACATACACACATAGATACATAATACATACATACATACATACATATATATATATGTGTGTATATATGTATATATATCGTCATATAGTTATGTCGAAAAGTCTTGGTGTGCAAAGCGTCTAGTGAGGAGACTTAATAAAATCTAAATCAGATTGTTTTGAATCAGATTTAAATAGAAGAGAAACAACCGACGGAAATTATACCAGCCACATGTGGATGAATGGCAGCTATTGTCAGCGACATCTGGAGACATGATGGCTGTAGTGAGCGACATCTGGAGAAATGACAGCTACAGTCAATGACATCTGTAACTATGATGGCTTGAGTGAGCAACATCTGGAAAAATGAGAACTACAGTCAACACCATCTGGATTAATGATGGCTTAAAGTCAGCGACATCTGGAAATATCACAGCTACAGTCAATGACATCCAAAGGTATGGCGGCTAAAGTCAGCGACATCTGGAAATATGACAGCTACAGTCAATGACATCCAAAGGTATGGCGGCTAAAGTCAGCGACATCTGGAAATATCACAGCTACAGTCAATGACATCCAAAGGTATGGCGGCTAAAGTCAGCAACATCTGGAAATATGACAGCTACAGTCAATGACATCCA